>NC_053432.1:32234642-32473442 GCF_007990345.1 Gossypium hirsutum
TTAATTTCCGACATTAAGACAAGAGATAATCAATTACGCGGCTTGACTCTCTTATGGAGTCCCCAGTGGAGTCGCCAAGCTATCGAGACCATTTTTTTATCGAGTTTTAAAAAATGGGAATCGGTTTTAAAAATAAAGATGGGAGTCGCCACCAATCTTTTTAGGTGCGATTGGATCACCTTTAAAACATTTTGTTTTAAAATCATTAGTTTTGGTCTACGAAATAAGAAAATAGGTTCGGGAGCCGATTACGCACGAGGAAGGGTTAGCACCTTCGTAACGGCCAAAAATTGGTACCTAATTGATTATCAAGTATCTTTAATGTCGGAAATTCAAAAATCTTAAGATATAGTCCTCTTTAAAATATTTTAATTTTAAAAATTAGGGTTCACTCGTATCAAAGTATTGTCACTAAGTTAACCCTTTTTTGGAAATCCCTATCCCGAAACAACAAAACGCTATATCCAATAAGTTAGGACATATTACTTTGAAATTCCAAGATAGTGGCTTGCATTTAGAAAACCTTTAAAACTTAGAAGGGTAGTTGACTATTCGAACTCAACGAGAAAAGTCGCAACCCAACAAGTTAGGGCACTACTTTTCTCGAAGCTTCCAAACACCGAGCATTGCCTTTTTATTTTGAAAAGTTTGAAGTCTCGTTTTTAAAACCGATGCATGAAGGAGAATATTAACATAACATGCATGGTAACATGTTACAATAATAGGAAAGTAAGAGCATAACAGCATAAATATCATACACTAACCAACATATATAAGAAATAAAACATGACAATTTTTAAATAAGAAAAATACATATAAAACGGAATACATATTGAAAAAAAAATCCCTAAACATATAATTCAACATATATTTAATCATATAAATGATGCATGATATACAATATATCAATGTACATATATATAAAATATGCATATGAAAATAAAATATAAAAAGTCGTATAACATAACAATAATACTTTAATACTAAAGTAAAAATAAATATTGTATAATAATAAAAAACAAAAGTTTTAAAAAAATATATATGTATAATATAAACAAAATAAAAAAAGTGTGATATTTAATAATAAATTTAAAATATAATATATAATAAAAAAATATATTTAAAAGAATAATAATTACATAAAAAATATAAAATATATTGGTTTAGTAAAATAATGTATAGAATATAAAATATGTAAAAGAATTTATATTTATGATGAAATAATTATATAATATATATAAATATAAGTTTAAAATAAGTAATTAATGATAAAATCTACGTATTATACAAATTATAATATTATAATATCTTCAAAATGTGTAATAATAGAATATAAATAAAATAATTATTAACATATAAATAAAAATAAGTATATAATACAAGTTTAAAACCTTTAATGATAATAATATATAGATAAAAATGTATAATAATATAAAAATGACATAATAATAAAATAATTATAATATATAATATAAGAGTATATATATAAAAAAGTAATATATAATATATATATAATAATAAAAATATAATATAATAATAATATATAAATAATAATGTAAAATAATAATAATTTGTGAAAAATAATATATAAAAAATAATAATAATATAAATAATATATAATAAAATAATTATATAATATATAATATAAAAATAAGGTTAAAAATAAAACAAATAACAATATAAAATATATATATATAATAATAATAAATATATAGGGGTTGATTTGGAGTTTAATAAAATTACAGGGTGAATTTAAAAGAAATAACACTGAATTAAGGCCCTAATTAAAACGCGCGTAAAACAAGAGGGACTCATTGGGCAAATTGCCCTATTCCCCAAAACGGCAACGTTTCCCAGAATGTAATTAATAACCGTCGGGACTAAATTGAAACAATTGTAAAATATTAGGGCCAAATTAAAAATAAAATAATACGTAATTATAAATTAAAAGAGGCGAAAGGATCGATTAGGTAATTAACCCAATTCTAAAAAATACGCGGATCCTCCCCGTGTAATTGGGTCAACGCGTGGATCCTATGGCTTAATACGACACGTTTTGAGCTTATTGAGTTAAGCAAAAATGATTTCGTTTTGAAGAGGGTATATAAGCCAATTTTGCAGCTTAAAAATCATTTTAACACTGGTCTTAAAAAAAAAGATGCTCTGCAGAGGGGAAGAGAGAGGTCCCCAGCTTTGGCCTTCGGCCACGGTGCAGTACTTGTACACGCGCCTCACGCGCTGTCGTACACAGTGGTTTGAAGGCTTAAAAACCTTCGTCCTCCCACAGATAATCTTTTTCCCTTAGATCCTTACTCATACAGGTTAGAACAGTTCATATATGTTCAAAATAAATCACAAGATATGCGATTTAAATCACCTTTTGAGAGACTGTTGATATTTTTGAATGAATATCTGTGAGTATATTTCTATTTCGTCAAAAAAGTGTCCCTTTTACATTGTTTGATTCAGGCTTTTATAGCCACTACTGTTATTACATAAACTGGAAAGAAATCGAAGATTTCTTTCTATTTATTGTCTGCTGTATCCACCATATCTTTGATTGTAATCTGCTGAAATCTTTTTATTTTAGTTTCCTTTTTGTTCGCAGGTAATCCACGAGAATCTCGCTCAATCACTGATGTTTGCGCGCTGATGGAGCCAACGCCTGATTCTGGCATGTATTGTGCGTTGATGGTGGCACGACGTATGATGGCAGAGTCGAGAAGTCACGGCGTGCTTGGTGGCGATGATTGAGATGAAAAGTCACGCCGTTTGAAGTGCCTGAAGCTTCTAGACACTCCTTGCGGCGCGAGGAGAGGTCTAGGGTTTCTAACCCTAGCTGAATGCTTCTAAATATTGGGCCTCTGAGAGTTTGGGCTTCGGGTGTATTTGGGTTAAGGTTATACCTGTAGTGGGTTCAAGGTGCAAACAGGTTAAGGTTGTAAGTGGGTCCACTGGGTAGCTTTAGGCCTGCTGGGTAGTACCCGGGTAAATGGGTCTGAGATGTTTGATTTTGGACCCACTGTTTGGGCTTTGTAACATGGACTTGGACTGTTTAATAAATGTATATTCATTTATTTATCCCTTTTATTCTGTTTTTTAGCCCGGTTAAATTTGGGCTATTACAATAATAAAATAAATATTTTGACCTAGGATTGGTGGTCGCAAAACCACTGTTCTGATTTAACCAAAAATAGGTTGTTACAACTCTCCCCCTTAGGGATTTTCGTCCCCGAAAATCTTACCAGTGAATAGGGTAGGGTACTATTTTCTCATAGCTTCCTCGGGCTCCCACGTAGCCTCTTCGATACCATGATGTTTCCATAAGACTTTTACCAAAGCTATGCATTTATTTCTTGTACTCCTGATGAGTGTATCAAATGTGTGGTATCTTTGCTTAGAGATAATGCCTATCATTGGTGGAAGACGTTGACATCTGTGGTTCCAAGAGAACGAGTCACCTTGGAATTATTTCAATCTGAATTCAAAAGAAATACAAAATTCAGAGATTTCTCTATCAGAAACATAAAGAGTTTCTAAAGTTGAAACATGGCAGAATGACAGTGACAAAATATGAAAGAGAATTTGTGTGATTGAGCAAATATGCTCGAGAATATGTTTCTACTAAAGAGATCATGTGTAAATGATTCGTTTATGGATTGAATGAAGATATAAAGCTATTATTTAGGATTCTGGAAATCAAAGAATTCGTTTTTTTAGATGAAAGAGCTTGTAAAGCCGAGGATCTCAGTAAAGAAAAGAGAAATGTAACAGCCCAATTTAGACCCTATTCAGAATGGTGGTTTCGGGACCACAAATTTGAGTTAGAAAAATATTTAAAAATTATTTTCAGTGTTTATTAGGTGTGAATTTATATGTGTGAAATTTTTGTGATTTAATTTGTTCGTTAAAGTGGCCGATTAAATAAAAAGACTTAATCGCGTAAAATGAAAATTTGATGGTTTAATGTGTAAAGACCAAATTGAATGTGTCTAGATAATTTGAAGTATTTATGTTGCAATTATGCCATTGAATAAATGAATGGACGGTAATGACATGCATTATTAAGTTGTTATATTAAATCATTAAGGTTTTATTAGTAAATAAATAATAAAATGTTATTATAATAATATATGTTATAATAAAAGTTAAACAAGCATTTGTCTTTTATTTCTTCACCACTGAATGTCAAAATAAAAGAGAAAGAAAAAGGTTTTCTCATGTTCGGCCATTGCTAAGCTCAATCAAGGTATGTAACTAGCTCAGTTTTTGATAATTTTTACGTTTTTGAGATCGCTGCTAAGTTATCTACAAGACCCATGCTTGAATTTTTTATTTTGGTGAATATTTTGAGTTACGCCATTGTTAAAAGCTTGTGATTTTTGTTGTTCGATGATGAAATATGAAAGATATGTTTTAGATTAACATGTTTTGTATTGGAGTTTTTGATGATTTGAGTAATTAGGACTGAATTGCAAAAATAATAATTTGAAGGACTAAAATGTGAAATAAATGAAATATATGGATTTTTTTGAGAGGGTAAAATTCGGCTTAACATGGGTATGCTGAAATTTTGTGTATTTAGTGTTTTGTGCAATAGAGACTAAATTGTAAAAAGTGTAAATGTTAGGGGTAAAATGGTAATTTTCCCATTTATGTGTTTTTGGACTAAATTTAATGAAATTATGTTGAATTAGTTTATTTTGAATACATTTAGATCAAGAAACAAAGAAATTGGATTTGGATCGGAGGAAAACTAAAATCGTCGATTAATCGTCCCCTTCCGATTACTGTTGTCCAATGTAAGTTTATAAGCAAATAGACATAGCTATTTTTTTAAATAAAAATAAGTTACATGTGCTGAATTGATATATTGGAGAATGTATAAATGATAGCCAAATATGTGTACACTTGTAAACTATGTTTACGATTCGGTTCGACCAAGATTCGATATCTGAAAAGCCCCGTACGAACCTTAGGAATAGCTAGGATACATATGTCATGAAATAGGATTTCCGATATGTGTTATTGTGTAAAATCATGTCTGGGACATTGGCATCGATATGTGATTTCGAGTAAGACCATGTCTGGGACATCGACATCGTAATTGTGATTCGTGTAAGACCCTGTCTGAGACAGTGGCATCGACATGTGATTTCATGTAAGACCACATCTGGGACGTTGGCATTGTACGATATGTGTTATAATCCAACTATCCTTTTTAATTCTAAATGGTTCAACGGGCAAGGATAAGTTACGAATGAATATGGAAACAAGTTAAAATGAACAGGTATGTGACAATTTATTACCTTTTCGGAAATAAGGTAAGTTGGTTATTTGATATGTGATACAAGTTATAAATGACGTTAATGGTAGTGATTGTGTATATGAAAATCCATATGTGGATTAATATATAAGTATGTGAAATTAATGTTTGATTTTTGAGCTTATATTCGGCCTAATGTTACATGAGAAATAAATTGAAATGTGAAATTCATATTGATATTAAAGGATTTATGTGTATTCGATTAGTAGGTATTTGAAATGTGAACCTTGAACGTGTTTAAAGGGAAATATATATATTCAGCAAAATAAGGTCTATGTGATATTAAACATGTTAATGAATCAATATGTGTTTGGAAATGTTATAATTTATGTATAGATAAATGTTTGGTAATTAAATTTCATAAGTATGGCTTGGTTATGCCTTAATAAATTATCAATGCCATTGAGATAATATTTGAATTAAGAATTGAGCTATGAATGAAGTGAATGAAACCATATGTTTAAGTATATGATTGGCCATATTCGGTTTAATGATATATATATATGATATGGAAATGTGAATTTCATACTTATGCCAAAGTTTATATGTGCATTTGTCTATATGGTAATTGAATGTGAAATTATGACTAAGGAAATGTGAATTGTATAAATGTATTATGATAGTATGTATTCGGTCAAGTGAAATTTTTATTGATATTGAGTATGAAAGATGATTTTGGATAAAGAACGAATGCATGTTGGGTCAAAACTTAATTCATGTTTAGTTATATGTGGATATTTGAATTTACAAGTATGGTGTAACACCCCAAACCCGGCCTAGATGTTATGGCCGAATCTGGTGCGTCACATCAAACCTTTTTTCAAATTTGATATTTCTGGTGAAAATCCATTACTGAATCTAAATTTATTAAACCACAGTTCTCATCAAAACATTTACCAATTTGTTTGCCATTGGTATATTACCTCATTTAAACTCGTGGAAGCATTTTGAAAACTTTGTTGTTGGAAGCTCGTATTCTTTAGAAAAATCATGCCATTTTGAAATCTCGAGTTTTCCTAGACTAGTAGTTTAGTATAAGAAATCACAATCCAAATTAAATTATTTAAAACCCACCAACGGCCTTGTTACATAAAAAAAACCGAAAATGAAATCTAATTGCAATTAAAAAAATAGAAACAGTAGTGTGGCCATCTCCGAGCCCCTCGCAGCTCCGATCCGTCTAAGGTTGGAAATTACCTGAAAGGTTAATAAACGGGGTGAGTTTACGAAAGCTCAGTGTGTAATCCCAATAATAAACAAACAGTGAATAACACGATATCAGTACAATCTGGGCCAAAGCCCTATTCATTCTCGACATATACTGGGCCGAAGCCTTTCGTTTAACGGTTACTGGGCCGAAGCCTTTTCATAGATCATATCACTGGGCTGAAGCCTTTACTGTAAACAGTATGGCCCATAGGCCCATTTCAATATCACATGTAATACCAAAGGATGTATGCAAGCTCATTTGGGGAGACTACTCAACCCACCATCCGCTACTCTCCACCCGTACGAACCAAGCTCTCCATGTGGGGAATAACTCAACCCACCCAACCAAACTCTCCACTGGCAGCATAGTTGCTTTATCATATAACTGGAGGCCTAGCCTCTTTTAATAACTGGGGAAAAGCCCTTTTGGTAAACTGGGGCAAAGCCCTTTTCAGTAAACTGGGGCAAAGCCCTTTTAGCACTTCCTCCATTTTTATAAAACCCAACCCATGCAACATGTCATGTATGCAGAATGTCATGTCCATATTTGAATCAAACAATCACAGTCAAGTCATTCATATCACCAACATATATTCACAATCAAATCCGTCAACCACATAGTCCAAGTCAGTCACTTGCCCACAAGGGTAAAACAGTCATTTAACACCTTAGGGGCAAAATGGTAATTCTACCCTACAGGGGTATTTCGATATTTCTAGCCTACAAGGGTATTTTAGTAATTTCACAAATCAGGGGTATTTTGGTAATTTTGTAAACCAAGGGTATTTTGGTACTTTTACAAACTAGGGGTATTTTGGTAATTTTGTAAACCAAGGGTATTTTGGTAATTTTACAAACCAGGGGTATTTTGGTAATTTTATAAACTAAGGGTATTTTAGTAATTTTACAAACCAGGGGTATTTTGGTAATTTTACTAATCGAGGGTATTTTGGTAATTTTGTAAATCAAGGGTATTTCAGTAATTTTGTAAATCGAGGGTAAAATGGTAATTCTGTAAATCGAGGGTAAAACGGTAATTCTGTAAGTCGAGGGTAAAATGGTAATTCTATAAATCGAGGGTAAAACGGTAATTCTGTAAATCGAGGGTAAAACAGTAATTCTATAAATCGAGGGTAAAATGGTAATTCTATAAATTGAGGGTAAAATGGTAATTCTGTAGGTAATTCTATAAATCGAGGGTAAAATGGTAATTTTATAAATTGAGGGTAAAACAGTAATTTTATAAATCGAGGGTAAAATGGTAATTCTGTAAATCGAGGGTACTTTAGTAATTTTACAATTTGAGGGCATTTCAGTAATTTGGTAAACTAAAATATTCTAAACAGGGATAACAATACGAATGGGCCTAAAGCCTATTCTCGGCCCAAATGGGCCTACACGCTCGTGTGGCCCTTTTAGCCCAAATCTAGCCACAGATATGAGATTCACCTAGCCTAGTCCAATATTTACTACACAATCAAACAACTTATCCAATTGGGCCTGTAGGCTCATTGGGCCCACATGACCCCTTTCGGCCCATCGCGGCCCGAAGTAGCCATCCTATAGCTAGAGTAGCGAGAAAATACACACCTGATAGGAGACTGGAGTTAATCCACGCTCTGAGCGCTCTTAGCCGACGCCCAACCCAAGCAAGCACGCCATAAAGCGAAAGGGATCAGCCAAGAAAGGTACCTTTACTCTCCTCATGGTTCTCTCTATTTAAAGCCAGCTTTGTATCCACTCTTATGTTAGCTTCCCGATGTGGGATCCCTCCATCATCAGAGTTTAAATTCAACACCAACTCTTGCCGCCCCTTGTTAGCAAAATAAAAGCTCTTTGATTGCCATGAGTTTCGAACCCTGGACCTCCTTGCCAATTCTATGACACCACCTTCCTGCCTCTTATGTGGCGCTACTTTGCCACTAGACCACAAGGCTTTTTGTGGCACAATTTCTCCAACAATATTCTTAAGGCCTACCTACTACACCCAGGGTTTGATTCACCTTAAACCAAAATTTTTGCTAGAGTCCAGGTTTGAACCTAGGACTTCTCCAACACTTCTCAGAACACTTAACCACTAAAACAAGCCTTCATTAACGAAATTTACATGCACAACAAAATATTATAAGCTGCCTTCAACCGCTCCCATGCTCAAGGCCCAAAACTTCTAGGCCCAAATTTAGGGTGTTACATATGGTTTGGTTATGTCTCATTAAATCATTATTTTTATTGAGTTAATATTTGCTTATGACTTACTAAGCTAAGATAGCTTACTCTGTGTGTGTATTTTTACTTCTATTTATAGATTTTGGAGACTAGTTACAGGTTTGGGGATCGTCAGCGAAGTCTATCACACTATTGACTGCTTTCGGTACTTTTAAAAGTTGAATTAGAAACCTATGGCATGTATAGGCTATACTACTTTTCGAATATGATTGAAGTTGTATATATATGTATAAGCCATGCGAAAATGGCTTGTCCATTTTGTTAATCTTGGAATTTATGCTTTGGCTTGATGATTATGTTTGGTTGTGGTTTTGGTTGATTTGGTTTTGGTATATATAAGTATGGTTATGTTTGATATTTTACTCATGAGTTTATAGATTCAAATATGTCTTGTATTTGGTTTTATTGAGAAATAGAATTTTGTGCATATATGGTTAAAACTTTGGTTTTATAATGATAGGTATAAAATTTGATTCATAGTGTACTTTCATTAAATAGCCGGATATAAAATGACTTAATATGGTCTTGTGATTTGGAAAAAGTATAATTCCTATATGTATTTTAAAGCATATGAATTTAACTTGTTTATATTCGGCAATTGTATTTGGGTTTTGACCATTTGAATAGTAAATTTGGATGCTTTGTTTTATGTTTTCAAATTATGTTAGTTTATTAATAATTATTGCCGCGTAAGAGACATATGTTTAAGACATGATATTTGTATATAATGGATGTGTTAGCTTATTAAAATTCTTTCATTAAGTAAAAAATAGATAAAAATTATGTTGGTAAATTAATCATGATTTGGTATATATATATTTACTTATAAGTATATGAAGTGATGGGTTGATTTATATATAATTGTATGTGCTTAGTTGAATATGATTTGCAAAGAGATTAATTTAGTTTTATTTATATTAAATATTATCTGTTTTAAGAGTTTCAATAAAATTATGCATATGATTATTTGGAAGTTATGTTTCATCTGGTAATACTTCATAACCCCTTTTCAGCGACGGATACGGGTTAGGGGTGTTACGAGAAAGGTTGATACAGAGGCAAGAGATTCGAGGAAGGGATTGATGAATAAATCTTATCATTCCTCATCGAAGAAATCTAGAGACTATGTTAACCGATCAATAGCTTCAGTGGGATATCAGAGTAGAGATCACGGAAAGCAATACACCAACCCTAAAGCTCAAACCACATCGGTATCGAGTGTTGGTAATGTAAAAGATGTTAAACCCGAGTGCCAACAGTGTGGAAGATGACATTTTGGAGATTGTTGGGTGAAATATAATAATAGAACTTGTTACAGTTGTGGTTCACGAGATCACTTTATTAAAGATTGCCAAGCTTAGCTAAAAAAGATAATGCTCAGAACACAAGATACTATTGCGAGATCTAATGCTCTAGCACCTGCACGAGCCTATGTTATTTGTGCTCGCGAAGATGCGTCATCTCCAAACCTTATTACTGGTACTTTTACTTTCTATTATACTAAAGTTATTGCATTGATACATCCAGGATCTACTCATTCAAATATATGTGTGAATTTAGTATCCAGTAACACTTTTCCTGTAGAATCTACTGATTTGTAATTAGAGTATTGAACCCCTTAGGTAGGAATATTATGGTTGATAAAGTGTGCAAGTATATCCCATTGATGATTCGAGATAATTGCTTTCTGGCTGATTTAATGTTGTTGCCATTTGACGAGTTTGATATAATCCTAGGTATGAATTGGTTAACATTGGATGGGTTAACGTTGCATGATGCTGTTGTAATTTGCAAACAAAAGACGATTGATTTGGGATGTCAGAATAATGAGACCATTCGAATTGAGTCAGATGATTTGAATGGCTTTCCATCAGTGATTTCATCAATGTTAGCTCAAAAATATGTAAGAAAGGGTTGCGAAGCTTATTTAGCTTATGTGTTTGATACGAAAGTGACTAAAAAGAAGATTGAATCTGTGCCAGTTATGTGTGAGTATACATATGTGTTTCCTAAAGAGTTACCGGGTTTACCACCGATCCGAGAAGTTGAATTTGGTATTAAGTTAATGTCGGGTACAACGCCAATATCGATAGCTCCTTACAGAATGGCTTTGACAGAATTAAAAGAATTAAAAGCTCAGTTGCAAGAATTAATTGATAGAGGGTTTTCAAGACCGAGTTTCTATCCTTGGGATGCTCCCGTATTGTTTATGAAAAAGAAATATGGCACGATGAGTATGTGTATAGATTATCAATAGTTGAACGAAGTGACGGTCAAGAACAAATACCCTCTACCGCAAATTGATGATTTGTTTGATCTATTAAAAAGGGCTACAATGTTTTCAAAGATATATTTCAGATCTGGTTATTATCAGTTACGAGTCAGAGACTCTGATGTGCCAAAGACAGCTTTCTAAACGAGGTATGGGCATTATGAATTCTTAGTTATGCCTTCTGGACTAACGAATTCTCTTGCAATCTTTATGCACTTAATGAATCGAATTTTCAGACTGTAACTAGATCAATTTTTTGTTGTGTTTATAGATGACATTTTGATTTATTCACGAAATGAAACTGAGCATGCCAAGCATTTGAGAATTGTATTGTAGACTCTGCGTGATAAACAATTATATGAAAAGTTTAGTAAGTGTGAATTCTGGTTGCGTGAGGTTGTTTTTCTGGGGCATATTATGTCAGTATCTGGTATCCAAGTCAATTCGAGTAAGATTTCTGCAATAATGGATTGGAAGCCTTCTAGAAATGTATCTGAAGTCCGCAGTTTTCTGGGACTAGCTAGCTATTACTGATAGTTTGTAAAAGGCTTTTTGATGATTACGACTCCGTTAACAAGATTACTTCAAAAAGATGTAAAGTTTGACTGGTCAGATAAATGTCAGAAAAGTTTTGATCAATTGAAAGCTCTTTTGATTGAAGCTCCAGTGTTAGTACAGCCAGAATCGGGTAAAGAATTCGTGATTTATAGTGATGCATTGTTGAATGGACTGGGTTGTGTTTTGATGCAAGAAGGCAAAGTCATAGCTTATGCCTGTAGACAGTTGAAGCCACATGAAAAGAATTATCCGACACATGATTTAGAGTTAGCAGCTATTGTGTTTGCATTAAAGATTTGGCGCCATTATTTGTATAGTGAGAAATGCCATGTTTATTCAGATCACAAGAGTTTGAAATATCTGATGACTCAAAAAGATTTGAATTTAAGACAGTAGAGATGGTTAGAGTTGTTAAAAGATTATGAGCTAGTGATTGACTATCATTCGGGAAAGGCAAATGTAGTTGCTGATGCATTAAGCCGAAAATCTTTGTTTGCTCTATGTACAATGAATACTCGCTTGGCTTTATCTGATGAACACTCGATTGTAGCTGAGTTGAAAGTGAGACCATTGTTTGTACAGTGATTTATGAAACTCAGAATACCGATAATGAAATGTTAGCTAAAAGAGCTCAATGTGGTTCAAACCCTGATTTAGAGTTTCAAGTTGATTCAGATGATTGTTTGATATTCAGAGGTCGAATATTTGTTCCGAGAAATTTAGAGTTGACTCGAATGATTACATAGTAGTCATTTATCTGTTCATCCGGGAAGTATGAAAATGTATAATGATTTGAAACAGCTCTATTGGTGGCATGGTATGAAACGTGATATTTCAGAGTTCGTTTCTAAATGTTTGATTTGTCAACAAGTTAAAGCTGAGCATTAGGTACCGTCTGGTTTATTGCAGCCGATTATGATTCCTGAGTGGAAATGAGATAGAATAACTATGGATTTTGTTTCGAGTTTGCCCCTATCTTTGGATAAGATAGATGCAATCTAGGTTGTAGTTGATCAATTGCCAAAATTGAGTCATTTTATTCTGGTGCGTACGGATTATTCGCTTGATAAGCTTGCTGAGTTGTACATCTCCGAGGTTGCGAGATTACACGGAGTACCTGTTTCTATTATTTGATATAGAGATCCAAGGTTTACCTCGAGGTTTTGGAAGAAATTGCAAGATGCATTAGGTACAAAGCTACATTTTAGTACCACGTTTCACCCTCAGACGGATGGTCAGTCCAAACGAGTTATACAGATACTCGAGGATATGTTGAGATGTTGCATTCTTGAGTTCAAAGGTACGTGGGAAAGGTATTTTTCATTGATTGAATTTGCGTATAATAATAGTTTCCAATCGAGCATTAAAATGGCACCTTACGAAGCTTTATACAGTCAAAAGTGTCAAACACTATTGTACTGGACTGAGCTAAGTGAGAATAAGATTCACGGGATTGATCTAATTAGAGAAATAGAAGAAAAAGTGAAAGTGATCCGCGATAGTTTAAAAGCAGCACTAGATTGTTAGAAATCATATTCAATATTGAAACAGAAAGATATTGAATTTCAGATCAGGGATAAAGTGTTTTTGAAAGTATCTCGTGGAAAAAAATACTTCAATTTGGTCATAAAGGCAAATTGAGTCCGCGATTCATCGGACTGTATGAGATTATTGAGTGTGACAGCCCAAAATTGACCCTAGTCGGGAAGTGGTTTCGGGACCACTAAACCGAGTCATAAAAATAATTAACCGTCATAATTGATGCTCATTATATGTACATGTGCATGTGTGAAAATTTTTAAGCTTTGATTTAGTAAATGGCATGTGAATTTAGTCAATAGGACTTATGTGCGACATTTTTGAAATGTGATAGATCAAAACATAAGGACCTATTAGTGCATGTGGAAAAAGGGGGGACTTGCATGTCAATTTTCCCCCTCTATTAGTAGTGGCCGGCCATGACAAGCGTGGTAGACCAAGTGTGATGGGCAAGACATGTCATAGACATGTTGTGTTGGTGCATCATGGGTGGAAACAATAAAATAATGAGCATGGAAATTAAATAATGAAAGGGAGGAGTGATGAAAAAAAAAAATAATGGTCTCATCCATGCCCCCCATTGCCGTGAGTTAAAGAAAAGAAAAGAAAAATTTTGTTCATCCTTTTTCATCTTCTTTTGGCCGAAAATTCTAAGGAAGGAGGAAGGAGTTCTTGCTTCATGTTTGGTTTGGAAGAGGATTAGGAGGAGGTTTGGCCATACTTGTATCTAGATTAAGGTATGTTTGAGGTTGTGCCATGAGATTCATGCATGTTTTTAGTTGCTAGCTTGAGTTCTAATTAGCCCATGGTTCAAATCTTTGCTATGTCATGGGGATGATATTCGGCCTAGGTGGATTTTGTGTTAATGCCATTGCATGCTAAATATGAAGCTTGTTAATGATGCATGTGATGGTGGATTGATGATTCTTGAATCTTCTTTTTAGCATTTTTGAGTGAGCACATATGTGCATTGGTTGCTAGATGGAGAAGAATCAGCTAGCAAGTTGTGTGCTAAGGCCGAATATAATTTTTGTATATTAATGAGTAATGCATGTGTTAAATTGATGGAAAGGGAGAGGATGCTTTACTAGTGTATATATGTGTGTATTAGCGAAGTTTTGAACTTGAAACAAAATGGTGTTTAGTCAATACAAGTAACCATACTTGTAGAATGTATTAAGTGTTGCAATCGGCCCCAACATAGACATGTATGTTCGGCCACATGAATGAGTACATAAGCTATGTGTATGTTTGGCCATAGGTAGCCTATTGATGGCTTTAGCTTGACTTAGAAAATTCGGCTAAGGGGAAATATTAGCTAGTATGTTGAATTCAATTCGTGATTTCGTACACATGTGACTCTAATGTCTAATGTATATATGGGCTAAGTACCTTGAGCTTCTCTTTTGATGTTCGAATGAATTGTATTAAATTGCTTGATGTGATTAAAAATGCGTATGACCATTGTGTATTTGAGCTAAAAGGGTGGCCATATGACCTATCAAACTCCTTGTCATATTCGGCCATAAGCTAGCAAAATGAGACTTTAATGAGTTAAATTTGTTTGAATTAGCTCAAGAGCTTAGAGGACCACAGTTGGATAAGGGAAAGGAAAAAGTGGTCGAGTAGCCATCGGAATCGTTCGACAACATCCGAGGTAAGTTCTTGAGTAATAGAGCTTAAATTATTATTTGATTAGATCATGTTTTAAGCAAATCAAAATCGTGCCCTTTGTGTGTGGCTATTGAGCCGAAATTGCAAGAATGATAAGTGTCTTGTGTTTGAGTTTTGCTAACGAAAATGAAATACGAATGTGCCATGATTTATTGTTAAATGTGCATGGTTATTTGAATGATGTCCGGGCTAAGTCCCGAAGGCTTTGTGCTAAGTGACAATATCCGGACTAAGATCCGAAGGCATTTGTGCGAGATACTAATTCCGGGCTAAGCCCGAAGGCATTTGTGCGAGTTACTAAATCCGGGTTAAGTCCTGAAGGCATTTGTGCGAGTTACTATAACCGGGCTATGTCCCGAAGGCATTTGAATGAGTAGCTATATCCGGTTAAATTCCGAAGGTACGTGATTTGGGAATGAATGATCTTGCTGTAAAAATTTCAGTTAATACGCTTGAAACATCCCAACATTGAGGTATGTTTCGTATGTGCTTTGAATTAGTTGAGCCCTTACAAATAAGTATTCGCTCAGTTGATAAATGAACTACCGGCCTTTGGCTAAGTTGATCTTTGTGTATGAATAAAAGGGTTGGTAATGTGAAGTAAGTATGATATTGAAAAATTGTGCATATGAAATTATCCGTTTAGCTACATGAATGCTATACTTTTGTTGTGCTGGAATCCCTTGCTCAAAACTTACTAAGCATAAATTGCTTACTCCGTCTCCTTGATTCTCTGTTTTATAGATTTTGGTTCTCCAGCTATCGGACTCGGGATTTTGAAGTCGAAGTCGCCCACACTATCAAAGCCCCCCCTTTTGGTACAAATTTGGTTGAACTTCGGAATGGCATGTATAGGACTACCCGTTTGTTGTGGGTCATGGACCCTTTGGACTTGTATAATTTTGGTTAGCCATGCGAAAATGGCTTATATATGTTTGAGTATAATGTTATAATCATTTGGTATGGATATGGTTATTGAGAGGTGTGGATATGCTTAACAAGGATTGGCTATGGGAATGGTTAATCACTATCATAAATTGTGCTATTTATGCTAAAAGGGCTAGTTGAATCATGGAAACTATGAAATAGGTAAAGTCTACCTTAAAGGCAGATGCTGACAGCAGCAGTGATGTAGATTTGGAAAATCACTAAAAATAGTAGGAATGAAATTAAATAGTGAATAAATTATGTAAACGAACCTTGATGAATCTATTTTCATAGGAAAGTAACGAAATGATCATATGGACAGTATGTTAAGAGATATTCAGGTTCTCGTGAGACAGGGCCAGAACGGTTTCTGGATTCCCTGTTTCGACTTTGGAAATTCATTATAAATTAACCAGAGATAATTAGGAGTCATGCCATATATGTATAGATTCCTCTTTGAGTCTAGTTTCTACAGAAACAAACGAAATCAGTATTGAAGCCCTGTACAGGGAGATATCCAAGTCGTAATGCGCAAAGGTCAGTGTAGTCAATCCCTGTAACATGGGAGACTTTTACTAATAAACTGTACTAATTGGCCCAACCAAAAATTCTAGAAAAAATTATGTAGATGGGCATATGAGTCTAGTTTCAGGGAAAATTTACGGAACTGGATTCCGAGTTTCTGAACTCAAGATATGATTTTTAAAGCGACTAGTACGCAGATTGGCAGTGTCTGGGAAATTTTTTTATAAGTGGTTTAAAGTCTGTTAACATCTCGTGTTCGACTCCGGTGACGGTCTCGGGTTCGGGGTGTTACATTGAGCGAGGTGAACCAGTTGCTTATCGGCTAGTATTGCTCTCTAAGTTAGAAAATATACATTATGTATTTCATGTATCGATGCTTCGACGATACCGATCCGATCCTTCACATATTATTTCTCCGATAGAAGTTGAGATTCAGTTAGATTTTTCGTATAGTGAAGAGCCGATCTGAATTCTAGCTCGTGAGATCAAAGAGTTGAGAAATAAAAGAATAACATTAGTAAAAGTATTATGGCATCGACACAGGGTAGAAGAAGCTACGTGGGAACTTGAGAATGCTATGAGAAAGCAATATCCAAACCTATTCACTAGTAAGATTTTCGGGGATGAAAATCCCTAAGGGGGAGAGTTGTAACAGCTTGATTTTAGCTAAATCGGAATAATGGTTTCAAAACCACTGTCCGTTGTTGTAAAATTATTTTAACATTAATTTTGGTGTTTACAGCATGTGAATTTATATGTGTGAAAATTTCGTGAGCTAATTTTATCGTTTAATAGCCCAATTTGAGAAAAAGGACTTAATCGCGTAAAATGCAAAAGTTGCATTCTATACGTTAAAAGTGCCAAATTATTATGGATTATTAAATGGGAGGTCCTTATGTTGTAATTAGACCATGATTTGTGAGAGTTGACGTAAATGGCCTTATATTTGATGATTAAATAGTTTAATGACCAAGGATAAAATGGTAAATTGGTTAATAGGTTAATATTAATTAAAACAATACAAAATGGTGGCCACTATTCATCCTTCTTCCACCGGAAATCAAAAGAAAAAAAATCTTGGAGAACATTTTAGGGTTCGGCCATTTGTGTTCTTGATTGAGGTATGTTTTGAGTTCGGTTTTTGATGATTTTTATGTTTCTGTGATCGTTGCTTTGTGTTCTAGCTAGCCCATGCCTTAATTTCTGAAATTGTTGATGAATTTTTGAGTAAAAATGCATATTAGGGATTAAATTGAGGAAAGTGTAATTGAAGGGTTAAATTGTGAAATAAATGAAAGTTTTGGGCTGCTAGGGGTCCCTAAGGAATTTGGCTAGGCTTGGGTGTAATTATATTTTGTGTAATTCGTATTTTTTTGAAATAAGGACTAAATTGAATAAATGTAGAACTTTAGGGGATAAAGTACAAAAATGCCCAAATATGTGTTTGTGGATGAAATTGAATGAATTAGTGATTAAACGGTTAATTTTGAGTAGATATAGATCAAGAAAGAAAGAACTCAGATTTAGATCGAGGAAAATTGAAGGTTATTGAGTAATCGATCAATTCGTCAATTCCGAGTATGAGGTAAGTTCGTACGTGATAGACATTGTTACAATTATGTTTTTAATGCTTTAATATTGCATAAATTGTATAATTGTGACTACAATTGCATACAATGACAAACCGACTATGTTTAGCACTTAGTGTGCGAATTGGAATAACTTCGGCTTTATGTGGCACTAAGTGTGCGATACCGAGATAGCTTCGGTTTAATGTTATAGCACTAAGTGTGCGATATTGTTATAGCTTCAGCTTTAGCTAAATAATTATGCACTAAGTGTGCAAGTTCTTAGAACATTGAAAGATTTCCGAACGATTTAATGTATTGAACAAAGAGGTGAGAATGAAATACATAAATACGGGAAAGTACAGGTACGTACGATACCTATGTGGTAGATGATACTATGTGTAAGAAGGTTGATGAATTTGTATATATATGATAAATGGTCATGGATTAGAATTGAATGTTGATATGATAACTACTAAGTGGTTATTAATTGATGATTTGTATATTATCAATTGTTGAGTCTTTTTGGTAGGAACTTACTAAGCTATGAAGCTTATTGTGTGTTATTTGTCTGTGTTTTATAGATTATCGAAGCTAGCTTGGACTCGGGGATCATCGGGAATATGTTATCACACTATCGATCATCTCGTTGGTACTTTTGGTAGCCTTGTATATATGGTACATGGCATGTATAGGCTAGTGTTATTTTGGTATGTTTTGATGTCATGATATTAGCCATGAGATTTGGCTTGTAAATGTGGTATGTATAACTATTTAAGTTGCCTTGAATTATGTGTTTGGCAAGTTATTTGATGTATATAATCCTTATGTGATGACTTGATATGGGACACTAAAATGGTAAGTTTTGTGGCATGAAATAGATGTTAAGATGATGATGAAATGCATTTAGATGTTATACAAACTTGATGATTTTAGCATATTGTAATGATATGTTTTGGTTATGGAATTGAGTAATTGAGATGGTTACGTATAGATGGCATGATATGTACACAAATTGGTATGTTTTGGGTTGCCTATAATTGTATGAAAATGGTTCCAAATTGGTTGCTAAGTGTGTATGAGTGTAGGGTGCAAATTGGCTTTACAAATAGCCTATTTTTGTCCACACGGGCAGAGAGACGGGCGTGTGTCTCAGCCGTGTGCGATACACGGCTATGTTACATGGCTGTGTGTCCTCTGGGGTACCCTTTCGAATTAAGGTAGTATACCCTATAGTTTCAAATTTAGCATATAGGTACGATCTAAAGATCCGATTCATCAAATCCATAAAAATGGCCGGAGCATTAGTTAGTCCAAAAGGCATAACAAGGAATTCATAATGTCCGTACCTTGTTGAGAATGCAGTTTTCGACACATGAGTCTTTAACTCGCAACTGATAGTAGCCAAATCTCAAGTCAATCTTTGAAAACACTATTGCACCTTTCAATTGATCAAACCAATCGTCTATTATTGGTAACATATACTTATTATTTATCGTAACCTTATTAAGCTAGCGATAGTCAATACACATTCTCATTGACCCGTCTTTCTTCTTTACAAATAATACAGGCTCAATCCAGGGTGAAAAACTCAGTCGTGCAAGACCTCTATCCATTAACTCTTGTAACTGAGCTTTCAACTTTTCCAACTCTATCGGAGCCATTCTGTACAAAGTATAGATACCGGCGAAGTTCCCCACACTAATTTAATAGCAAATTCAAGCTCTTTAATAGGTGGCAACCACGGTAATTCTTTAGGAAATACATCCAGATATTCATAGACAACTGGCGCTGATTCAATCTTTGATTCAGACACTTTCCAAAACATAAGCAAGATAAGCCTCGCAACCTTTTCTCACACATCTTCGAGTTGACATAGAAAAAATCACAATTCATTTGATTCATTTGATTCAATCTGAAGAATTTCATTATTCTAATATTTCAATTCTATAATCTTTCTTCTATAGTTCACAACGGCATCATGTAAAGTCAACCAATCCATACCCAGAATCACATCAAACTCATCAAATGGTAAAAGCATCAAGTCAGCCAGAAAACAGTAACCCTTATTTGATTAAAAGACAGTTCTTGTATACTTTGTCAACTAGAACATACTTGCCTAAGGGGTTCGATACTCTAATCACAAACTTAGTAACTCAACATACAAACTCTTATTAGACACCAAATTCATACATATATATGAATGAGTCGATCCAAGATCAACCAATGCAATAACATTAGTGTCGTAAAGAGAAAATGTACCGGTAATAACACCTGGTGATGACGCATCTTCGCGGGTGCGAATAGCGTAAGCTCTAGAAGGTACTCTGGCCTCAGATCTCACTATAGAACCTTTCGTTGTACCATGATTACCACTTGCGTTTCCCATATTTCTTGGCGGCCTCCCTCAAGTAGCTGAATTGCTTGATTTTACATTCTGGGATTTATCTTTTTCATTTAACTCAGGATAATCTCAGATAAAATGATCTCGCGAACCACTACTGTAACAAGCTCTATTACTATTTTTCATCCAACAATCTCCAAAATGCCATCTTCCACACTGTTAACATTTGGGTTTAACATCTTTCACATTGCCAACACTTGATATCGATATGGCTTGAGCTTTAGGGCTGGTGTATTGCTTTCCATGATCTCTATTAGAATATCCCACTGAAGCTGTCGATCGGCTAAAATAATCTCTTGATTTCTTTCATGAGAAATGATAATGTTTACTCATTGATCTCTTCCTCAAATCTCTAGCGTCTGGTTCAACTTTCTTTTTTTCTTAGCTAAAGTCTTTTGCTTTGCAAGACCGATCAACTAACACAACAAATTCTTTCAAATCTAATATCCAGACCAAAAGTTTAATATCTTCGTTCAACCCGTCAACAAACTGTTTGCACATAATTCTTCGGTAGAAACATACACTCGAGCATACTTGCTCAACCGTACAAATTCTGTCTCATATTTGGTTACAGTCATGTGGCTTTGTTTCAGTTCTAAAAACTCTTTATGTTTTTGATCCAGAAACCGTTGACTGATGTATTTCTTTCAAAACTTATCTGGAAGAATTCCTAGGTGACTCTCTCCCTCGGCACCACTGATACTAATGTATTCCACCACTGATACGTAGTATCTCTCAAAAGGGATATAACACACTTAACACATTTAGCTGGCGTGTAAGAAAGTTACTTAAACACTCGAATCGTATTTTAAAGCCAAAACTTGGCTCTCTCAGGGTCATCATCAACATTAGCTCTAAAATTTTCAGCCCCATGTTTGCGGATCTTGTCAACTGAAGGCTTGTTCAATCTTAAAAGCTTGACTCCTTGATGAGCTACAAGAACTGGTTGGGGATTAGGTTGGTGTGGAGTTTGTAGAGCTACCGGGTTCGTACAAATGTATTGAGTGAACCACTCATTCATCATTTGGAAGAAGGCTTCTCTAGCCTCTCCTCCCTGGCTGCCCGTTACGGGTCAAGAATTAGACGGCTCCATCCCTTGAGCAGGAGAGGCACATTACTTCCAATGTCATCAGCTATAGCTCGATTGGGATCCATTTCAATATGAAAACAATTTTAAAACATTAGGAGTCATCACACTAAGCCAGTTTATATATTGCATGTATAGTTAGACTCTCACATACGCTACGTTAGTCCTAGAATCGACTAAACTGTAGCTCTAGTACCAATAAATGTAACACCTCTCACCCGTATTCAATGTCGAAATAAGGTTACAGAGCATTACCAGACTTATAAAACAATTAAACATTCACTTTGCACACATATTCACATTTCATGCAATTAACATTCAATCTCAATAAACAAGTCCATAACATGAGCCTACGAGGCCTAAAACATGCTTTATGAATGGTTTGGGACTAAACTGATAACCTATGAAGCTTTCATGAGTCTTATAAAATTTTTCTTAAGACAGGGGACACATGCCCGTGTCACAGTCCATGTAGACATTCAAAATGGAAGCACATGGCCGTGTCCTAGCCTGTGTCTTACCTCGTGTAACTCTTTAACTTGGGTCACACGACCAACACACACGCCCTTGTGGCTAGCCCGTGTGTCCTAAAAATGGCCACACAGGCCTGTGTTCTAGGCGTGCCAAACCTGTAGGGTATACTGACTTATGCCACATGACCGAGTCACATATCCGTATGTGAGGCCGTGTGGAGAATACTGAATTTTTTCAATTTCAACACCAGAGGACATGGCTGTGTAACAAGACTGTGTGTCACACACGGTTGAGAGACATGCCCGTGTGGAGAAAAATAGGCTATTTACCAAGCCAATTTGTGACCCACAGTTATGCTCACCTAAACAACCAAAATGAAACCAATTCATAGTATATATAAACATCCAATTTAGCCACAAACAACGCTAATTCATACCATTTCCAATACTACCAACCAATGTGCTTATGCCTCAAGTTTTATCTAATCAAAACATATCAAAATACATACAAACCATTTAATTAAACTTTTACGTAACATGCATCATTTTTGCACCAATTCACAGGCATGATATCAATTGCACAAACCACATAATATAACTTATTCACATATCCATTTATGGACTCAAAATATCAACCATATATGCGCATATGCAAACATAATCAAATCTACCAAATTAAGCGAACATTCATGGCCATATTTACAAATCAAAACATATGCCATTATAAGTCATTACAATTGACGAAAATCACTATCAATCCATAATCAAAATGACTCAAAACACCTATACATGCCATATACTTAATATACCAAAGTTCAAAGGTACCAAGTTATAAGTGGTAGTGTGAAGCGATCTTTGACGATCCACGAATTCGAGCTAACTTCGATTTTACTATAAAACACGAAAAAAATAAACAAAGTAAGCTAATAAGCTTAGTAAGCTCATATGATATAAACTTAACTAATCATAAATACACCATTCATCAATTTAAACATATTAACATGTAATTTATGATAACAAACAAACCTTTGTCATACCTATTCATATAATTATATACAATTTCATAAATTCTTCTATTTAAAGCTCATACTTTCCATGTACATACTTGTACAAATTCATAACGAGTTCATACCTATTTGAAATACTGTCGAATACTCGATATCACGCAAACTAAGTGCCAATACATAGCTGAAGCTATTTTAATCTCGCACACTAAGTGCTTTACATAGCCTAAGCTATCTCGATCTCGCACACTAAGTGCCA
This sequence comes from Gossypium hirsutum, assembly GCF_007990345.1. NCBI lineage: Eukaryota > Viridiplantae > Streptophyta > Magnoliopsida > Malvales > Malvaceae > Gossypium > Gossypium hirsutum. Next base: position 32,257,694 of record NC_053432.1, read on the forward strand.
TATATAGCCGAAGTTTTTCTGAATCGCACACAAAGTTCCATACATAGTCTAATTGTTGTCAAATATGACTGTAGCCTCATATACACAATTTATGCAATATCAAAGCATTTAAAGCATAATTATAACAATGCTTATTACATACGAACTTACCTCGAATATTAAAACGGCGAAATAAGTCGTTTAGTCGATAACTTTCGTTTTCCCCGGTCCTAATCTGATTTTTGTTTTTCTTGATCTAAATATATTCATTCAATTCAATCCAAAATATACATTAGGGCTATTTTACACATTTGCTCCTAAACTTTCACATTTTTCACAATTTAGTCCTTTTTTCATAAAATCACAATTTAATGAAATTCCAAATATACCCATGCTAGCCGAATTACTATTACGCCCTAGCCGCCCATATTTTTCATTTATTTCACATTTTAACCATTAACTTTACACATTTCTCAATTTAATCCCTATTTTGCACTTTCACTAAAAATCACTTAACAAAACTTGTTTAACTAACATCAAATATTCATAATCTATCATCAAACATCAAACTCATACATATTCATCAATGGAATCATTCAAAATCTTTAATAGTTTTACAAAATAGTCCCGTGGCTAGCTAGTACTAGCTATAGCGATCTCAAAAACGTAGAATTCATTAAAAATTGGACAAAAACCACTCTCCAATTAAAGCTTGAAATGGCCAAACCCTAGCTCATTCCCATGGAATTTTTTTCTCTTGAAAATTTGATGGAAGATGGTGAATCAAAAGATGTTAGATTTGTGGTTTTTTTATTTACTAATTAATTCACAAATTACCTTTTTAACCTTTGATATAAAACATTAAATTCACCTAACACATGTCCAAGATCGTCCACTCAAGTTTCAAATGGTTTAATTACAACATAAGGACCTTAACTTTAATAAACCATAGCTATTTGACACCTTTAACTAATGGAACTCCACTAACTCTTTACGCGATTTAGTCTTTTTTATCAAATTGATCATTCAAAGGATAAAATTTCTTAACAAAATTTTCACACAGTCACTCAATCAGGCTGTAAACATTAAAATAATAATAAAATAAATATTTTTACCTCAGATTTGTGGTCCCAAAACCTGTAACACCCCTATCCCGTAACCGTCGTCGGAATAGGTAAGGGGCATTACCGGACTTGTAACTCATGTCAGAACCGTAAAATTTTGAACTTTTTCTTGAAATAAAGATCATTCATTTAAATAAGTACTAAGCACAGCCAGTGATAAAATTTAAACTTCTCTAAGTAAACATTCAAAAGATGCCATTTTCGCATGGCTTATATACATTAACCAAAATATTCTTCCGCCACTAGTCTATTCTATACATGCCATAAAATAATTCAAAACATAACAGTAACAAGCAGTGGATAGTGATAGTGTGACTAGTTGCTGACGATCCCCGAGCCTGTAGCTTCCAAATGAGATCTATAAAATAGAGGAAACAAAGTAAACGGAGTAAGCATTACAATGCTTAGTAAGTTTTAAGCAGTGTCAACAGATAATAATCAAATTATAACATAGTTGTTAGTATTTTTATTTCACTCTTCCTTCGGGCATACTATCCCTTTACTGAGTATGCACATCTCATCATATACAATAGGCAGATAAACTTTCACATAAAAGTGAGCTCATGTGACATAGATATATTGTATAATTTCACATAACCTCTCACACTAATCCGATGTCACATAATCATAAGAATAGTCTCATAGATTGCTCACGTATGCATCACATAACTGCCTTATGATTTAGTTTAAATCAAGCTCACATATAAACTTGGAGTACATACCTGTTTAACCTTTCGTATTGAATATATTTATAAGCAATTCTTATTGCGAAGTCTTATAGCTTTAAACTCTACTTGGATTATCGGCGAGACCTTTAGCTCAGATGAAGTCTACACACGAAGTCAGCGGGTCTTAACCCAGACATAGTCACCACATATGGTCATCTGGTCTTTAATCCCGAGTTTACATCATAGAGCTTCATACATATTTATTCACATGTTACAACATTCACATCGACTATCATATTTATAATTCATTTACCTCATCAAATATCTAATAAAACACACCTTCCGCCGTTTGTCATTTGGCCACAATATACATATACACATCTCATACATTTCTCACATTAGCCATTTGGCTTTACAACATATCCATCTCATACACATTTCACATTAACCATTCGGCTTTCACACATATATAAACTTCCACGTTTATCACATTGGCCATTCGGCCTTATCACACATATGCATGTTCACATTCATCACATTGGCCATTCGGCCTTATCACATATATACATGTTCACATTCATCACATTGGTCATTCGGTCTTATCACACAAATGCATGTTCACATTCATCACATTTGCCATTCGGCCTTAGCACACAAATGCATGTTCACATTCATCACTTTGCCATTCGGCCTTAGCTCATATATACACATTCACATCCATCACATAAAATCCTAAATCAAAATATAAATTTTCATGTATTCACATCACAATTATCCAAATATACTTCACATACCACATATACTTTCACTTTGTCTTGGCTGAATCTACATCTATCATTTTCCAATGAATAATTCAATTTCAAGCCATACTATCATTTCATATTCGAATACTTATAAACTTACAATTTCACAAATTTTAATATCAAAGATCCATCTAACACTCATATATCATTTTATAATATCACAATTTAGAATTCACGTATGGGTTTAATCAATAGCTTATGAGCAACTAAAACAAGTTTTATCCATGTTTACAACATAACCCCAAATTCTCTACAAGCTATTTTCCTAAGCAACAGTCGTTAAATTATTTGTAACTGGGGTTACGAAATTCCAAATTATGTGCCGCTAATTTTCCATGAAAATAGACTCGTATATCCTCTATCTACAAAATTTTCAGAATTTTTGGTTTGGCCAATCAATACCAGATTTTTCTCAAAGTTTCCCCTATTTTACTGCTTGACTACTCTGACTACTCTTCACTAAGAATTTAATTTCTCATTGTACAGAATTCAAAATGTGTTTTCGTTTATTTTGTTTGAAATTAGACTCATTAAGGAGTCTAAGCGTAAAATTTTATCTTATACTCATTTTGTACGATTTATAATGATTTTCCGAATACTGAACAGGGGATTTCGGAGCCATTCTGACTCTGTCTCACACAACTTTGAAAATCTCATTATCGGCAACCCCTTTACTTACACGATTTCTTGTATACGGAACTAGACGCATCAAGCTTTAATTACGTAATTTATTCAGCCTTTATCTCAACTCCCACAATTTATGGTAATTTTTCCAAAACACGCTACTGCTGCTGTCCGTAGCAGATTTATACAATTTACTCTGTAAAGTTCTCATTCACATATTTAAAACATAATATCATATATGCCGTCATTTAGAAAGGTCATTGACCTTAACGTATATACATAATTCATATTCATCCCATTTTAAAACTTAAAATTTACAAAGGAATCAAACTCAATTACTTAAGAACTTACCTCGGATGTTGTCGAACGATTTCAACGGCTATTCGATCACTTTTTCCTTTCCCCCATCCGACTTTGATCCTCTAAGCTCTTGAGCTAAATCAAACAATTTACTTCCCAAATCAAACATAGTCATACGGCATCCATGTACATTTTAGAACCAATTCACTTGAATATTGCCCACTTAAGTCTCTCATCATTTCATTTTCAAATTTGTATATTTGGTAAGTCACATTAGACCATTATACATATAGCTTTGATACATTTTATACTAGCCGAAATGTACCATCAAGATATGCTTTACTCAAATAATTTACCTTGGCCGAACATGTACAATGTTTTGTAGCTTAATAATTATAATATAACATCAAGTACTCATTTTACTCATGTGGCCGATTATATACTTAATACATTCTACAAATATGGTTACTTGTATTGACTAAATACCATTTTGTTTCAAGTTCAAAACTCGGCTAATACACCTATATACACTGGTAATCAAATACTAACATTTGCACTTCACCTTAATTGCTAGCTTAGCAAACCTTAATTTAACATATAATTGTTCATAACACAATTGAAGCATCCTCTCCATTCCATCAATTCAAAACACATACATTACTCAATAATATTCAAAATCATATTCGGCCTTAGTACAACTTGTTAGCCGATTTTTCTCCATTTAGCAACTAATGCACATATGTGCTCATTTGTTAGACTCTACTTCACCTACCTACCATTTCTCATCCAAATAACATGAACAACAACCATATTTCTCTTCTACTTCCTACCATGGCCGAATGCTCAAGACACCATACCATTTCAAATTTGGTCATGGGTTAAGCAAAGAGCTTAATGACTAACTCAAAAAAATGCTAGAAATCCAAGAATCATCCTTGAACTTACCTTGATTTAGCTAACCACCATAGCTGAATTTTTTTCCAAGCTTTTTCTCTTCTAGTCACGGCAATGAGGAGCAAAGATGACAACTTTGGTTTCTCCTCCCATTACCACATGTTTTATTATTCTTAATTCCTTATTTTATTTTGTAAACTAATAATGCTAATAGAAAATACATATTTTCATCCATGACCCATACCATGGCCGGCCACTACCTATTATAAATGGAAATTTGACATGGAAACCCCTCATTTTTATAACATGCATTAATAGGTCCTTATAGACTAACCTATCACATTTCAAAAGTGTCACCCATAAGTCCTATTAACTAAATTCACATGCAATTAACTAAATCGAAGCTTAAAACTTTCACACACTCATATTCACATATTTTAGACAATAAATATTATACTCAAATACTTCGGTGACTCGGTTTAGCGGTCCCAAAACCACTTTTCGACTAGGGTCAATTTAGGGCTGTCACAATTCTCCCCCACTTAAGAAATTTTCGTCCCCGAAAATCTTCCCGGCAAATAAGATAGGGTAACTTTCTCTCGTTGAGTTCTCTAGATCCCACCTAGTTTCCTCAACTCCGAACTTACACTTCAGTGCTTTAACTAACAAAACTTTCTTAGTTTGATCATAATAAATCACAGAAATCCACAAAATTGACATTTACTCACTTACTTTTCATTTCGGTAATAACACACCTAGGTATAACACAATTTACTCATCGGTCTGAACCTTCTAGGTATAGGCTCGAACCCCACACACAGGTTCTAGCCTACTTAACCCAAAGTCCGAATAAACTCGACAGCCATCAACTAATTAGGCTATTAGCCTAGTATACACTTCACCGGTCCCAAACCTACTAAGCACAAGGCCTGAATAATTCAAATATATATATATTCATTGGGTTCATGACAACACTCATTTAACACCTTATGAATATATATATTTTTTATACATGTAACTTAGATAATCTTTCACACACCCATTCATCAATAAAGCACTATCAATAAGAATTTAATACTATCCTTTATCTTCGGCTATTTCAAGTAACCACTGATACAGTAGCTGAAGGTTTTAAATTCTCAATTCAGCAACATATATAAGCTGATACGAGATTATGTTAACATCTTGCATCAATATTTAACTTAACTTATTTCCAAAGGAGAAATCAACTTCCACGTACCTGAACATTTATTTCATTTAGCACATTCTTTCATAGTTAATGTTACCCGTATACAGTCGAATAAGCATAAAGCCTAATATAATATACTGACATGAGATTTATTCTAGCACATAACTCATATATCCAAAATTATCACCATTCATCAGAAATTCTTACCAACTTTCAAATGTCGAAACTTAGTCAAAATAATTTCTTGAACATGATTAACAAAATAGTGTTTATTCACAATAGCACATATAACTGCATATACCGAGAATCTCGTATTTATAATGTATATATATATCACATACCTTGTCAATTTAATGTCTCGAACTTATTTCATTACCAATTTAACACAATGTTGTATAATCTCCGTCTCTAATTAGTTCACCAGTGTTTAGTCCGTTTAACGAATTTTCTCTTTAGGTCTTACTTACTATTACAAATCAATGCCATCGTTTCACACGAGGTCATACATGAAACTCACTTCGCATATGCAGTGCCCACTGACTGATTTTGCACACATTGCGCTCGATTAAAGAACTCGCACACATAGTGCCTCAATTACCAATCTCGCACACATAGTGCTCGATTGAAGAACTAGCACACATAGTGCTCGATTGAAGAACTCGCACACATGGTGCCCCAACTACTGATCTGGCACACATAGTGCTCGGCTGAAGAACTTGCACACACAGTGCCTCATGATCCCAGCACGAATGCCTTCGAGGTTTAGCCCGGATATATCACTAGCACGAATGCTTTTCAGGGCTTAGCCCGGATACATCACTAGCACGAATGCTCTTCGGGACTTAGCCCGGATATATCACTAGCACGAATGCTCATCGGGACTTAGCCCGGATATATCACTAGCACGAATGCTCTTCGGGACTTAGCCTGGATATATCACCAGCACGAATGCTCTTCGGGACTTAGCCCGGATATATCACTAGCACGAATGCTTTTCGGGACTTAGCCTAGATACATCACTAGCACGAATGCTCTTCGGGACTTAGCCCGGATAAATCACTAGCACGAATGCTCTTCGGGACTTAGCCCGGATATATCACTAGCACGAATGCTCTTCGGGACTTAGCCCGGATATATCACTAGCACGAATGCTCTTCGGGACTTAGCCCGGATATATCACCTGCACGAATGCTCTTCGGGACTTAGCCCGGATACATCACTAGCATGAATGCTCTTCGGGACTTAGCCCGGATATATCACCAGCACGAATGCTTTTCGGGACTTAGCCCGGATATATCACCAGCACGAATGCTCTTCGGGACTTAGCCCGGATATATCATACTGAACTTTTATACATATTTATCCAACAAGTATACATTTCACTAATTTATCACATTCCTTAGGGCTTATATTTCTAGTTCGCACATGATATATGCATATCATAAAATTCATTGCATCATTTGAAAAAGGCACATAGCAAAATCAACAAGTACATTTCACATAGCATATCATATTCGTAATTCACTCTTTTCTCAATTTTGACACATCATAAGCATGTTCCAATGCTCTCAATACCATCTGCCACAGCTCGTTTAGGATCAAAATTTATTATTATACGAAAAACACATTTTAACTGTCAAAAATCATCACACTATCATTTTATCACTTTATGGCATGTATAGCTAGACTCACACGAGCTACGTTAGTCCTAGAATCGACTAAATCGTAGCTCTGATACCAATAAAATGTAACACCCCTATCCCGTAACTGTCGCCGGAATAGGTAAGGGGCATTACCAGACTTGTAACTCATGTCAGAACCGTAAAATTTTGAACTTTTTCTTGAAATAAAGATCATTCATTTAAATAAGTACTAAGCACAGCCAGGGATAAAATTTAAACTTCTCTAAGTAAACATTCAAAAGATGCCATTTTTGCATGGCTTATATACATTAACCAAAATATTCTTCCGCCATTAGTCTATTCTATACATGCCATAAAATAATTCAAAACATAACAGTAACAAGCAGTGGATAGTGATAGTGTGATTAGTTGCTGACGATCCCCGAGCCTGTAGCTTCCAAATGAGATCTATAAAATAGAGGAATCAAAGTAAACGGAGTAAGCATTACAATGCTTAGTAAGTTTTAAGCAGTGTCAACAGATAATATTCAAATTATAACATAGTTGTTCATATTTTTATTTCACTCTTCCTTCGGGCATACTATCCCTTTACCGAGTATGCACATCTCATCATATACAATAGGCAGATAAACTTTCACATAAAAGTGAGCTCATGTGACATAGATATATTGTATAATTTCACATAACCTCTCACACTGATCCGATGTCACATAATCATAAGAATAGTCTCATAGATTGCTCACGTATGCATCACATAACTGCCTTATGATTTAGTTTAAATCAAGCTCACATATAAACTTGGAGTACATACCTGTTTAACCTTTCGCATTGAATATATTTATAAGCAATTCTTATTGCGAAGTCTTATAGCTTTAAACTCTACTCGGATTATCGGCGAGACCTTTAGCTCAAATGAAGTCTCCACACGAAGTCAGTGGGTCTTAACCCAGACATAGTCACCACATATGGTCATCTGGTCTTTAATCCCGGGTTTACATCATAGAGTTTAATACATATTTATTCACATGTTACAACATTCACATCAACTATCATATTTGTAATTCATTTACCTCATCAAATATCTAATAAAACACACCTTCCGCCGTTTGTCATTTGGCCACAATATATATATACACATCTCATACATTTCTCACATTAGCCATTTGGCTTTACAACATATCCATCTCATACACATTTCACATTAACCATTCGGCTTTCACACATATATAAACTTCCACGTTTATCACATTGGCCATTCGGCCTTATCACACATATGCATGTTCACATTCATCACATTGGCCATTCGGCCTTATCACATATATACATGTTCACATTCATCACATTGGTCATTCGGTCTTATCACACAAATGCATGTTCACATTCATCACATTTGCCATTCGGCCTTAGCACACAAATGCATGTTCACATTCATCACTTTGCCATTCGGCCTTAGCTCATATATACACATTCACATCCATCACATAAAATCCTAAATCAAAATATAAATTTTCATGTATTCACATCACAATTATCCAAATATACTTCACATACCACATATACTTTCACTTTGTCTTGGCTGAATCTACATCTATCATTTTCCAATGAATAATTCAATTTCAAGCCATACTATCATTTCATATTCGAATACTTATAAACTTACAATTTCACAAATTTTAATATCAAAGATCCATCTAACACTCATATATCATTTTATAATATCACAATTTAGAATTCACGTATGGGTTTAATCAATAGCTTATGAGCAACTAAAACAAGTTTTATCCATGTTTACAACATAACCCCAAATTCTCTACAAGCTATTTTCCTAAGCAACAGTCGTTAAATTATTTGTAACTGGGGTTACGAAATTCCAAATTATGTGCCGCTAATTTTCCATGAAAATAGACTCGTATATCCTCTATCTACAAAATTTTCAGAATTTTTGGTTTGGCCAATCAATACCAGATTTTTCTCAAAGTTTCCCCTATTTTACTGCTTGACTACTCTGACTACTCTTCACTAAGAATTTAATTTCTCATTGTACAGAATTCAAAATGTGTTTTCGTTTATTTTGTTTGAAATTAGACTCATTAAGGAGTCTAAGCGTAAAATTTTATCTTATACTCATTTTGTACGATTTATAATGATTTTCCGAATACTGAACAGGGGATTTCGGAGCCATTCTGACTCTGTCTCACACAACTTTGAAAATCTCATTATCGGCAACCCCTTTACTTACACGATTTCTTGTATACGGAACTAGACGCATCAAGCTTTAATTACGTAATTTATTCAGCCTTTATCTCAACTCCCACAATTTATGGTAATTTTTCCAAAACACGCTACTGCTGCTGTCCGTAGCAGATTTATACAATTTACTCTGTAAAGTTCTCATTCACATATTTAAAACATAATATCATATATGCCGTCATTTAGAAAGGTCATTGACCTTAACGTATATACATAATTCATATTCATCCCATTTTAAAACTTAAAATTTACAAAGGAATCAAACTCAATTACTTAAGAACTTACCTCGGATGTTGTCGAACGATTTCAACGGCTATTCGATCACTTTTTCCTTTCCCCCATCCGACTTTGATCCTCTAAGCTCTTGAGCTAAATCAAACAATTTACTTCCCAAATCAAACATAGTCATACGGCATCCATGTACATTTTAGAACCAATTCACTTGAATATTGCCCACTTAAGTCTCTCATCATTTCATTTTCAAATTTGTATATTTGGTAAGTCACATTAGACCATTATACATATAGCTTTGATACATTTTATACTAGCCGAAATGTACCATCAAGATATGCTTTACTCAAATAATTTACCTTGGCCGAACATGTACAATGTTTTGTAGCTTAATAATTATAATATAACATCAAGTACTCATTTTACTCATGTGGCCGATTATATACTTAATACATTCTACAAATATGGTTACTTGTATTGACTAAATACCATTTTGTTTCAAGTTCAAAACTCGGCTAATACACCTATATACACTGGTAATCAAATACTAACATTTGCACTTCACCTTAATTGCTAGCTTAGCAAACCTTAATTTAACATATAATTGTTCATAACACAATTGAAGCATCCTCTCCATTCCATCAATTTAAAACACATACATTACTCAATAATATTCAAAATCATATTCGGCCTTAGTACACACTTGTTAGCCGATTTTTCTCCATTTAGCAACTAATGCACATATGTGCTCATTTGTTAGACTCTACTTCACCTAACTACCATTTCTCATCCAAATAACATGAACAACAACCATATTTCTCTTCTACTTCCTACCATGGCCGAATGCTCAATACACCATACCATTTCAAATTTGGTCATGGGTTAAGCAAAGAGCTTAATGACTAACTAAAAAAAATGCTAGAAATCCAAGAATCATCCTTGAACTTACCTTGATTTAGCTAACCACCATAGCTGAATTTTTTTCCAAGCTTTTTCTCTTCTAGTCACGGCAATGAGGAGCAAAGATGACAACTTTGGTTTCTCCTCCCATTACCACATGTTTTATTATTCTTAATTCCTTATTTTATTTTGTAAACTAATAATGCTAATAGAAAATACATATTTTCATCCATGACCCATTCCATGGCCGGCCACTACCTATTATAATTGGAAATTTGACAAGCAAAACCCTCATTTTTATAACATGCATTAATAGGTCCTTATAGATTAACCTATCACATTTCAAAAGTGTCACACATAAGTCCTGTTAACTAAATTCACATGCAATTAACTAAATCGAAGCTTAAAACTTTCACACACTCATATTCACATATTTTAGACAATAAATATTATACTCAAATACTTCGGTGACTTGGTTTAGCGATCCCAAAACCACTTTCCGACTAGGGTCAATTTAGGGCTGTCACAAAACCACTGTTCCGATTTGACCAAAAAAGGGATGTTATAGATTCAGTATTGGAATTCATCGAGTCTAAGACTAAGATTTATATTACTGCTTCTAAATTAGATCCATTATCTTCTTTTGTTTTTGATAAATATAATTGTTTATTTTTTTATTTTACTTTATTTACTTTCTAAACATTGTCATCTCCCTTTATTTATTTATTTTTAGCAAGTTTGTCATGAGTCGTGGGCACGACTATTACCACGACAATAATTCTAGTCATAAGAAAAGGCAAAATTGGATAACCAATCCCTATGGATTGGAACCTACTGATCTATTTTGCTATTTCATATTATTTTGTTGTAGGAATTTTTATTTGGTGATTTCAATGTCTATCAAATTTTGGCACTGCTGCCAGGGATTGGAAATTATTCTAATTTTCATTTGTTTTTTTATGACTAGGTCAAAACCAGGGATTCTAGAATTTGAACAGGAAATAGAGAAGTTGACTCAAACACTACAAAGAGAAGCTATTCGGCACGGTAAACAACCACAATACAAGTTCGAAACAGGATTTTATACCGTTTTAAATCCTTAATCGTTAACCAAATCGAATTTTTTTTAAAAAAAGCAACTGGAATTTATATGCTATTTTTTTGTCTAAACAAGTACAAAGCATATAAAAATTAATCAAATTAACCGAATTACCTGAATTAACTGAATTACTCGAATTACCCGAATTAAAGTATTAACTGAATTAAAGTATTGAATCACTACATAATTAAAAACAGTACATAAGTCTTGAAATAAACAAATAATTAAAATTTAATATTCTCCATTTGTATCCATTTCTTGTGTCCAAAATATCTCCATTTGCATTATACCTACAAAAAGTATCTCCATAACTCGTGGCACTTCCTCATCAGGTCGGTTAGGGAGCAGGGGAGGTCATGGTATATTGGGGCGATTCCTCAAATAATCCCCAAACCATTCATCCATCATGTCAAAAAAGGCGGCTTCGACCTTTTGTTGGCCTTCAGACATAGGCCTTCTACTACTACTAAAAACAGCTCGTTGTACGGAAGCTGGAGCATGGCTCTCAGCTCCCTCAGACTCATCTTGCGCTTGATTGGAAGACATTTACTATATTCAAAGACAATTAAACAGTTAGGAGATATCACACTATCAACGTTCGTATAATGGCATGTATAGCTAAACTCAATACACTCTACGGTAGTCCTAGAATCGACTAAATCGTAGCTTTGATACCACTAAATGTAACACCCCTTACCCTACCCGAGATCGGGGCCAAGTACGAGGCGTTACCAGACATGTACTTGAACATTTTTGAGAAATTATAGGTTATTAAATTTCGTTTCAATTTGAACCCAATCAAACAACATCTTACTGTCCCTATTATGGGCCTACGGGGCCCAAAACATACACTGAGAAAGGTTCGAGACTAAATCGAGGACCTGAGAAAGTTCTTGAAAAATTTTCTAAGTTAAGCCTCACATGCCCGTGTAGAGGGAATGCACACGCATGTGCTTTGGGACACGCCCGTGTCCCTTACCCGTGTGGAATTAATTGAATTTATTTTCTATTTCGAACCTACAGGGGTTTTCACACAACCAAGCACACGCTCGTGCTCCTGGCCCGTGTCCTACACACGACTTAGACATGCCCATGTGGTCGCCCGTGAAAGTATTCAGTTTAATACGTCAGCATGCATTTAGGGGCACACGACCAAGACACACGTCCATGTGCTAGGTCATGCCCTCCACACGGTTGAGACACACGACCGTGTCTCTACCCGTGTGTTTACAACCATGCATTCTGACTTAATATTTTTAGGTGCAGAGGACACACGGCCATTTCACACACCCATGGGGTGGCTCGTGTGTCACACATGGCCTAGACACACGCCCGTGTGGACCTTATTAGGCTATTTTCCAAGCCTTTGGTCACCCTCTAATATGCATATCCAATTATAGTTTTCAATAACACTTGACATGGTCTAATTATACTCTTAAATGACCTTAATATGCTTCATTGCATGTAAACCTCATCTCATCGGTTTTTATACATGCTAGGTTATCCCCTTTATATTAAAGATTTCCATGACTTATAATTCAATTAAGCTTGACTCGTTACCTTAACTCATTGCCAAATTGTGGCCTACACCAAAATGAGCTAATTTCCATGGCAATATACAAGTGAATATGTATACTTTTATAAGCCTTCATATTGGCTAACCAAATGACACATAACAAAATGACAAAAGCCCTATACATGCCATTGAACAAAATAAGAGTATCTATATACCAAAGCTAGACAAGATGATAGTGTGTTGACTCTCCAACCGTCTCCTAATCTTCGCGGGTCAACGAGCTCTATAAGACAGAGAAAAGAGAAGGGTAAGCATTTACATGCTTAGTAAGCCTGAATAACTGGAAAGTTAACTTACTGATTAATTAGAATGCATCCATATTAGGCAATAAAATCAACAAGCATGAAATAGTTTCCCTATCACATGCACTCAAACAGACAAGTTAGTTCTATAACAATACACCATGTAATTTGTCTTAGATGAGCTCATCATCCAACATTTTCATTTTCATCTCTCATGTTAATCTCGTTGAGTTTCTTAGAAGTCTCGATGGATTATCCATTTACCATTAAGTCATAAGAGCGATCATCTCAAGTACGCACTCCCGTGAACCTCACATCTTACGGCGGGATTACCAGTCCAAGCTAAATCCACCGCAATGTAAATCCATAGGGTGATGTCAGGATTATCAGTCTAGGCTAAATCCCTTGTAGCGACAAACACCCTAATGAGCTTAGATCTGAATTATCAGTCCAGGCTAAATTCAGACCCTAGTCGGATTACCCGTCTGGGCTAAATCTACAATGCACTCATATTCTTCGGGAGGCTCGATCACTTAAGGAACACTCGTCTGGGCTAGATCCTTCCTATATGTGAGATCAACGGATTACCCGACTGGGCTAAATCCTTTTCTGCAACACATGCAGGATCTCAAGTCATGTAAGCCATGGTTTATCCATCGAATTTCCCTTTTGACTTCAACCGGGACATTTATTATCATTTCATTATTATTAACACATTTCATGGATTTTCATGCCATCATTATAGAAAATTATCATACATTCATAACACATGTAATTAGGCATATTAATAGTTTACTTAAAGTTATTCGAACTTGGTACCCGTTTTGGGTTTGCGTCTCGGTTATTCTGAAACCTTTTGTTTTCCTCGATCGACCTCCAGAATTTGTTCCTTGGGGTCTATAACAATAAAAATGAATCATTAATACCTCATAGTATTCTTTTCGAGTCTAAATTTTACCCCTGGACAAAATGACTGTGTTACCCCTAGCCTTTCATATTATTTACGATTTAGTCCCTAGGCTCGTATGATGAAATGCATGAATTTTATACATTACCCAAGCCTAGCCAAATGTTCTTTCCTCTTATGGCAGCCCAAAATTTTCCATTAATTCACATTTCTACCACATATTTTACACCTTTTGCAAAAAGGTCCTTTTAGGGGTTTTTCATGAAAATCACCTAGAAAAAGATGTTTAACACACATCCAACTTTCATATTCCTCCATAAATCATCAAAGATAAACATGTCACACATGGGTCACTTTACATACATGAACGCTAACTCAAAATATGGGTAGAAATAGAGAGAGTAAGTTACCGAGATTTTAAAAATATGAAGAACATTAAAAACGAGGCTTGAGAGCACTTACTATTGAACTTGAAAAGTGAAGAAACCCTAGATATGGTGGTTCTCAAATTTCAAAAGAAAGGTGGAGAAGATGAGCTGATTTTTGGCTGATTTTCCCATTTTATTTCACTAATTAGCCAAATGACCAAATTGCCCTTAAGCGTTTTCTTTCAAATTTTATCCATACATGCCCATTTTTGTCCAAAAACTTAAAAATTGGACAAATTGCTCTTTAGGGACTTCTAATTAATAATCTAAAGCAATTTCATACAAATTACTTCTAGAATCCAAGTTTTGCACTTTATTCAATTTGGTCCTTATTTTCCAATTGGACACCTTACTCATAGAATTTCTTCATGAAACTTTAACACATGCATATTCTCATATTCTAGACCTTATAATAATAATAAAATAAATATTTCAAAGTCAAATTTGTGGTCCCAAAACCACTGTTCCGACTATGCCCTATTTCGGGATGTTACAAAGGGTCCTTATGTTGTTATTTGTCCATTAAAAATATTAATGGACTAAAACAACCATCCATTAAATGGTTTTATAATTTTTTTAAAAAGAAAAAAAATAGGAAACTGGTTATTAAAGTCATAATAATTAAAAGAAAAGCTATCAAATTCATTTTATTTCTTGGTTCATCAATCGAATATTAGAAAAAAAGAAGAAGAAAATTTGGTTCTAGGGTTTTGGCCCTTTGATTGGTGATTAAGGTATGCATTTTGTTCGGTTTTCGATAATTTCTACATTTGTGTAATCGTTGCTTCTTATAATATCAAACCCATGCCTCAATTTATAATTTTGATGATGATTTTGAAATGTGCCATGGATGAATTCATGAGCTTTGTGATGTATTATGTTGAAATCTGAAAGCTTGATGTTGGGTTTACTTGTTTTGTCTTTGGATTTTTGATGAATTTGAGTAATTTTGGCTAAATTGTAAAAATGTTATTTTGATGGACTAAAATGTGAAATAAATGAAATGTATGGATTTGTATGAGACGTATGAAAATTTGGTTAAGCTTGTGTACAAGGAAACTTTGTGTATTTTGTGATTTTGTGAATTAGGGACTAAAGTGTCGAAATGTGAAAATGTGAGGGCTAGTTTACAATATGCCTTAATTGTGTGTATATGGATTGGTTTGAATGATTTAGTGAATAAAAGGGTTAATTTTGAATACATATAGATCAAGAAAAGAGGAATTCAGATTTAGATCGAGGGAAGTCAAAGGTTCTTGAGTAAAATAATCTGAGTCGACAACACCGAGTACGAGGTAAGTTTGTATGTAAAACATGATGTTATAAGTATGTTTTGATGCTTAGTTTATACGTAGACTGTATATACATTTAATTTGGATGAATACGATGAGAAATCAATGGTATTTGGCACTATGTGTGCGATTTAGACTAGCTTTGGGTATATGAGGTACTAAGTGTGCGATACCGAGATAGCTTTGGTTAATTGAGAAAGCACTAAGTGTGCGGGTGTTTAAAGCATTGGTAATATTTGAAAAGTATTAAAATATCCAAACAAGAGGTGAGAATGAAAATGAACGATTACGGGAATGTTCAGGTAAGTTTAATACCTATGTGGTAAATGGTATTATGCATATAAAGTTTATTGAATTGGTGTAAACATATGGATGGTGTTGGTATGAAATTGTTAGATGAGTTGAGATTTTATAAGTACTGATGTGCTGTTGTTTCATATTTTATATACAGTTGATGATTTTGGTACAAACTTACTTAACTTTTGAGAGCTTACTTTGTGTGTGTGTTTGCATTGTTTTATAGATATCGAAGCTACTGTGAGCTTGGGGATCGTCAAGGATCATCACCACACTATCGAATCTCATTTTGGTACTTTGAAAATGTATATATATTAAAGTATGACATGTATAGGCTAGAGGTTGTGGGATTGTTTGTGATGTATATATTTAGCCATGTGATATGGCTTGGTATGGTTGTGGATATGTCATGGTTTTGGTATAAGATATGTGATGCAATATGATATATTTGATATGTTTTAGTTGGACAAAAGAAATGGTAAATGTTGGTAATTTTTGGCAAGTTTTAGCATGAAATTGAATGACGTATAGAAAGAAATGTTTTGACAAGCTTTTGACTTATTTTTTATATAGATTGGTAAGGCTTATGAGTATGTATTTGATTGGAATTTATATGTCATGAGTGGCTTATGTTTTGGTTTGGGAATTGGTTGAATTGGTTGTGCATATATGCTTATTTATTTGCTTGTAGGTTGACCCAAATTGTGGTGGCAAATTGGCTATTCAAATGGCCCATTTTTTGTCCACATGGGTAGAGACACAGGCATGTGTCTTAGCCATGTGTGACACATAGTCACGTTACACGGCCGTGTGTCCCTTGGGGTACCCTAAGAATTAAAGGTAGTATACCTTCCAGTTTTGACACAGCCCAGACACACGGGCGTGTCTATTGGTCATATGTGTGGCACACGGGTTGGCACACAGGCGTGTGATCAACCGTGTGGCCAAGTCAGTAGCCTCTTTAATTTTCACATAGCCTGGCACACGGGTGTGTCTTGTGGCCGTGTGGACAATTCAATATGTATGCCCTGTTTTGCCACGGCTTAGACACACTGGCGTGTCTAATGCTGTGTGAGGCACACGGCCAGTTCACACGGGCGTGTGACCTTTTAAAAGTTGAAAATTGTTATAAGTTCTAAAAAGTTCACATGTTATTGATTTCGTCCTAAATGGATGGATTAGACCTTGTATGCTCGGTTTAAGTTCGTAATGAACATGAATGAATGGTATTTTATTGAATTGAGATGGTATTTGATATTTGATTATTTTAATCTAAGTTATGAGTCCGGTAATGCCTCTTAACCTATTCCGGTGATGGATACGGGTTAGGGGTGTTACATATGAAGTGCCAGATATACGCAAAGTAACTTCATAAAAGTGTTCCAAGAATTCCCTCAAGTTTCTAACACTAGTCGAGTCATCCACACTAGGCCAACACTCTCCCCTTTCAAGTTCAGCCCTAATGTTTGTATCGTGCTCCTCAAATCTCTCAAAAGCTCTCTCAAAGTTCTAAGCAGTGTAAAACATTAAGTAGGCCGAGTTCCATCTTGTACAAACATCAAGACACAACATCTTCTTGCACTATATCTTTTCCACCACAACACACTCCATAAAATTTTGTAATCTAGCTGGAGATTGTCTCACATATCTAACAGTCCCCATAACACGTTCAATAGATTTATTAATTTATTTTAAGCCTTCAAGAACAATGTAATTCACAATCTGTGCCTTGCATCTCATATGAAGATATTTACCATTTTGAACTAAACCCCCTTGAGGTTTAAAATTCTTTCTTAAATAACTAATAACAACATCATTTGAACTTGCATTATCAAGAATAATAGTAAGCAACTTATCAATCCCCTAATTCAATAAGAATTTATGAATCAGCATCCTAATGGACTCACCCTTATGACTAGATTTTGGAAAAAAGTTGAAAATCGTTTTATTCAATTTCCAATTGTTATCAATAAAGTGAGCTAACTCTTTGCAAAGAAGTACATTTGTCAGTAGTTAAGCAAACTCTAGAACAAGAACTTTTCAAAAGTTGTTTTATGTTGACCCTTTCATCTAAATACAATTGATAAACGCCCCTAGTCATAGTAGTTCGTGAAGGAATATGAAACCTAGGACATGCCACAAACATAAATTTCCTAAAACCTTCACTTTCAACAAACTTGAAAGGTAATTCATCAATCACAATCATTTGTGCTAATCCTTTCCTACATGCTTCTTGATCAAATCTCCAAGTTAAAAGATGTCCTTCCCCCCTTTCAACTCCTTTTCTAGGTAAAACTAGCTGTCCTTGGCTAGTGGTAACAACATTACTAGGATTCTTCTTACATGAATCGATATGATATTTTAATGACTCCGTACCAGTTTTTTTTCATATCACAACAAAATTTCTTTTCACAATAATTACATTTAGCCTTACTTGCAGCCTCACTATTAATAATCTTAGTGAAGTGAGACCAAACTTCTGACCTTTAAGGAGTGGCGTTTCTTTTCCCGGTAGTCCCCTTTGTTTAGCTTAAAGCGTCACCTACAGAAGTAGAAGGTGTAACACTACCTTCAATAGATGTTGGTTCGGTGGACATTCTATAAGAAAAAAATTACATAATAGATTAAAATAAATTTATAATATTAAAATAAATGCAAAGTTAAATGACCAAAATAAAATTTATAAAACACTATTAAGAACACTCAAATATTAAATTTTCAGAATCATTCTAATTTGACACGACAAAAATACATGATTGTAAGCTCATTTTTTTTAAAAAAATACCAAATCGCCACATTGTTTACTGATTGATGGGAACTGAAATTAACCAACACAAGTGTATTAATGACGAATTATCTTGAAAACACAGAGCATGGGCTACCCTATTTCACTCATTTTTCAATTTCAGATTAAGAAACGAACAAACAGTTAATTAATGCAGCAAAATTGTCGTTGCTAGACATTTAAAACTGTAACAGCTTGTTTTTAGTGGGATCGGAACAGTAGTTTTGGGACTAAAAACCCGAATCAGAAAGAAAATTTATTTTAATATTATTGCATGGTTTGCATTATGATAGGAATGTTATATGAAAATTTTGATAAGAAAATTTTATTGATTACATGCTTAATTATGGAAAGGACCAAATTAGATAAAATGCAAAAGTTGAATTCTAATAGTTATAAGTATCAAATAGCTATGGAATTCAAAACTTGAGGTCATTAAATGGTAAATAGACCATTAAGAAAAGTTAGTAGATATTTATGATCAGTCATCCATGGAAAATTAGAAAAAGAAAAGGACTAAATTGGAATGTTGAAAAATTAATGGATGATAATAAATTTAAATAGAAATATCATATTATTATTATCATCTTCTTCCCCAAAATACATGGAAACCCTATGAAAAAGAAAGGAAATCAAGCAAGCTTAATTGGGTATGTAATCATGTCTCGTTTTTAGTAATTTTTATATTTTCAAGATTGTAGTAACTTTTTTTTTATAAAAACGACCCGAAGGTCAACCTCATTTTATTGCTTCACTAATCATAACATTGTGGATTTCCATCGAATAATCCATTTTAAAGTTCAAATTACAATTGTTCTTAATAGCAAGCTTATTAAGTAAATCAACAACCTTATTACTTGTATGGTCAATCCGATTAAAGAAGACTGAACCAAAATTCCTAAGGATCCTACACTCCTTATTAACACATCGGCCCAAAATAGTGATTTCATTCTCGCGCTTTTTGAAAGTACTAATTAAGGTTGTGTTGTCAGACTCTACAATTAACTTTGAGATTTTCATATCTTTGGCCAGCTTCAAGCCCACGAGAAGGCCTTTAATTCCACCCAAGTTACATTGAGGGTCTTGTTAGCAAAGCCATAACAGTCGGCCAAAACAAAGCCATCAGCTTTTCTCACTATAACCCTTAACCAATGCACCCATCTGAGATTGCAGCATCAACATTGACTTTAGCAAACTCTTTCAGAGGCTTCTTCTAGCCTTTACACACTAGCTTAGGGGGGATCATAGAGAGGTCGTTGAAGTTGAAATTTTTAAAATCGTCGCTAAGTGCCTACGCCCTCTCCCACACCACCATAGCCGGGTCTTCTTGCCCTGGAAAACCATTTTGTTCCTGTTGTTCCAACGGTTCCAGAAGAGAGTAAAAAAAATGCAGCAACTTTTAATTCGAGCATACAAAGAGCATTTTCCAACTAGTCTATGCAACGTTTGTATCTATCTTCAAGAAGTCTGTTATTTAACCCTCCAATAATAAGAACCTATCGGGCCTTGAGGCACTCTTTCATGGCATATAGCAACTTTTCTGTACTGTTTTTACAATCTCGGGCATGATGTGGAAAAATTCTGGCAGATGCGAGCGATGTTGTCCTAGGTTGGTAAGATGTCATGGCCAATTCTCTAGTTGAATACTTTAATCTTAGGGAGCATTTTTGAGCTTTTAGATGATTCTTCAAAAAAGCCTGCGAGGGCCAAAACCGATTCGCTTGAGGGAAAACCATGCATAGGCTGACTTTGAGGTATAAAACCCATGGGGTTTATGAACCCTGTAAGGCTATCTTTTATTCCATTATGAGGAATGGGTAAATTGCAAATATGCTCCCACATACTTTTGCTATAAAGCTAAATAACCCTTTCCCTTTTCCACCTCTTATTATGCTGGTCCCACAAATCATTTACTCTTCTTTCATCATTGGTTAATAGAGACTGATCAAGAGAGTTCCCATTCAAACCCTCCATCCCCTATTGGTCCCTCTGAATGTTTATCATACTTCCATCCCTGACTTGCCATATATAACTATCTTTTAGCTCGGTCATCGCTTTTGCAATGCTCATCCAGGTAAACGACAGTTTATCGCAACGTTTGGGCCTGAAAACATCTCCTCAAGAAAGTATTTAGCGCTCAAGACTTTGAAGCATAACGTGTCTTTGAAATTAACAAGTCTCCACACTTTTCTTCCTAGGAAGGCCAAATTAAACATATGCATATCCCTTTTGGATAGCATAACTGATTCTAAGCCATCATAGCCCAGTCGCGAGTCTTCTCATTACTCTTCCACCATATCCAACCCATTTTCGAATAGAGCTCCTTAATGATTCCTTTAGAAGCAAGAAAAATAGAGAAATCGTATGTAGGTATTGAATGAAGAATGAATTTAAGGAACATCTCTTTCCTACTGTAGGATAACAGCTTTTTTTTACCAACTATTAACCTTGCAAGTGCACTGATTAATAATGTTAGTAAAAGTGATTAAATGTTTTTCTATGAATAGGTAAAGGTAATCCTAAGTAGCTATCAAGAGTCTCTACCATACACATTCTGAGAATAGAACTAAAATTTTCTCTATTAACCAATGAGGTTTTCAGGCTAAACATAACCATAGACTTATCATTATTAATCTTTTGGCCGGATATACTTGTAAACTTTTTAAAATATTAACAATCTCCTCCACATCCCGTTTTTTATTATGAATGAAAAGGAGTGCATCATCGGCAAAAAAAAGGTGATTAATACGCAGCCCACTAATACTAGCCCAAATTTCTTTTAACATATTATCATTTTGAGCTTAGATAAGCAATTTAGAAAATTCTTCCATTCAAAATATAAAAAAAAAAGATAGGGAGAGAGATGATCTCCTTATCTGAGGCCTCTTCCCAGCACAATAGTCTCAGAGAGGGTTCAATTGCATTTTACGACATATCGAACCGTACGAATACAACTCATAAATTTTTCCACCTAAGCCTTTGCATAGCCCTTTTTTTCCATAACTGCTTCAATGAAATTCCACTCGACCCAATCATATGCTTTGCTCATGTCGATTTTGATAATAAATCCCTTGTTTGGACCATTTTTGGCGCTTTGAAGGTAATGGACAAGCTCGTCTGTGATCAATATATTGTCATGGATCATTCGTCTGGGCACAAAGGCGCTCTGGTTTTGGGTAATGCTATTGGAAAGAGTGTCTTTCAATCAGTTAGCAAGAACTTTAGTAATAATTTTGTATACTACCTTGCATAGACTAATCGGACGGAAATTAGTCATATCTATAGGATTTTTTATTTTA
Organism: Gossypium hirsutum; assembly: GCF_007990345.1. Taxonomy (NCBI): domain Eukaryota; kingdom Viridiplantae; phylum Streptophyta; class Magnoliopsida; order Malvales; family Malvaceae; genus Gossypium; species Gossypium hirsutum. The sequence continues at coordinate 32,280,224 of NC_053432.1, forward strand.
GGAATAAAAAAAATAATTGTCTCATTTAGACTATCCAGTTTTCTGTCCTCGCTTAAAATCTCATGGCACAATTTTAGAATACCAGCTCCCACCACGTCCCAGTGCTCCTTGTAGAAATTTCCCGACAAACCATCAATGCCCAGGGCTTTCCTCGAGTCCATTTGGTTGAAAGCTCTCTTAATTTCCTTATCTTTGAATTCCTCTAGCAACTTATCATTCATCTCCCCTGAAATGCAATTATCAATAAAGTCAACGTTAAGATCATTGTTTGTTTGTAAAGTTGAACCAAATAAATTTTGAAAAAACTCCCTAGTAGCTGCACAGATATCTTTGGTATTGTTCTTCCAACACCCATGAACATCTTTCAGCCTTTCAACATTATTCTTTTTCCTTCTACTAAAAGCTCTCACATGGAAGAACCTGGTGTTCCTATCACCCTCTCTCAACCAAGTAACTCTCTATCTTTGAGCCCAATACTTCTCCTCATTGTCCAACAAATTACTGAGCTTTAGCCTCATATCTTTGAGCCTGTTACCCTCATACACACATCCAAGATTATCAATGCTGCTGTTGATCTTAAACTTAAGCCATGTAACATTCGATTTTAAGTGAAATCCAAATAGTGGTTTCGAAACCACTAATCTGAGGTCAAAATATTTATTTTATTATTATTATTAGGTCTATAGCATGATAGTATGATTGTATTTATTAAGAAATTTTATTGTTTGCACGCTTAATTTGATAGAAAGAACCTTAAATTGGAGGTCTTTATGTAGTAAATAGACCATTAATGAGATAGTGGAGGATGTTGGCTTGACATATTGAGTAAATTTTTAATTATTGAAAGGTTAATTAAGTAAATTAGTTAATAAACATAAAAAAAATAAAACCAAATTAAAGCTTTCTTCCTTATTCCTTTCTTCAATTGAAAATGGAGGTTTAGAATAGCCATGGAAGAAGTTTGTTTCGACCAACCTTAATTTTTCAATAGGTAAGTGTTTTTTTATCCGTTTTTAATGATTTCTATGTTTTTGGAGTCACTATAGCTTAATCTAGCTAGCCCAGGGACTAATTTGCAAAATTGTTAAAAGTCTAGGGTTTTACCATTAATGAATTTGTATGTGTTTTGATGTTTTATGGTAGAAAATGGATGGTTGTTGTTAGATAAACAACATTGGTTAAGTGACTTTTGATAAAAATATCAATTAGGGATTAAATTGAGAAATGTGAAAATTATGTTGTAAATGTGTGAAATAATGAAAAATTTAGGTTGCTATAAGTTTATATAGAATTCGGCTAGTATGGGTTGAAATGGAATTTCATGAATTTTTTATTTTATGAGCTAGGGACTAAATTGTAAAGAATTCAAAATTTAGGAGGAAAAAGTGTAATTTTGTCATAATATGATTTTTGGGTTAAATTGAAGAGAATGATTTTTGAATAAGTTAAATTTTATTATATATAGATCAAGAAAAGAGAAGTTTGGATCTAGATTAGGGGAAACACAAAATAGTAGATTGATGGCTTGATTCTCTCTGTATAAATTCGAGGTAAGCTCATATGTTAATAACACTAATGTAATTGTGTCTTAAATGGTTTGTTATTGCATTATTGATAAATAAGACTTCACGAAAATATTTGATAAAGTTTTGGCGACGAGTGAAATCCTGGTTGAACCTTAGGAATAGATAGGATACGAATGACATGTCATTAGGGGTTATTGTATTTTGGGAGTTGGTCCGTATGTTCTACCAGTGGTTGAGTTTTTCAGCATGTGTTGCGGATTCTCATCAGCTTGTGTGAGCAGCACCTTGTAGCTACGTCTTGACCATTAGCTTGTGTGAGCAGGCCGATGATAGCTCAAGATGAGCATTTACATATGAGATATGAGATTGAGATGGTTTCAACCATGTATTGGCATTTAGGGTATGAGATTCCTAAGTATCCGATATTATTCCAAATGGTTTAATAGGTATATTGATGATATGAAAGGGTAAGAGATTGATACGTATTAGTGCAGGTATGTACATAAAGGATATAAGCATGGAATCTATGAGATTTGTGATTTTCATGATGTATTATGTGGATGAATATATGTTAGTCTTGAGATTAAGTTGAGTTGAAGTATTTTATGTTTTAATTACTACGTTGTGCATGAATAGTAAGTTGTACTTATTAGTCATATGAACTTACTAAGCTTAATAGCTTACTCTGTTTACTTTTTCGTGTTTTATAGTGATTTCAAAGCTTGCTCGGATTGGGAGTTGTCAGAGATCTCATCACACTATCCAACTGTCGTTTGGGTACTTTTGAACTTGTGTACTTGGTTATATGGCATGTATAGGTGTTGTAGTTAATATGACCTATATGTTGGTAATGTATTTAGCCAATTGATTTTGCTTTTAATGATGTATGTTTTGGTTATGTGTATAGCCATGTGATTTGACTCATTTTGGTAAAACTGGTTATGTATATATGTGTAAATGGCCTTTTGTTATGTGGTTTATATTTGCTTTGTGAATGCCGTATTGAGAATTGGTAATAAAGGTAGCAAATGGTTGAATTTGAGAATGAATTAGCATGCTAATTATTAGGCAAAATAATGCATATTTGTAAATGACCAATTAAGTGAATTCTTGAAGGTTGTATTGGTATGTTTTGAATTGGCAAATTATGATGTTATGAGCATTATAGTTGTGGGTTTTGGAATAGCATGATTTTGGCTTGGTTGAGATTGGTTTGAATGCCTTTTGATGATATGTTTATATGTTATTTGGTATATGTAGGTGAATGCAAGTTTGGGTGAGAAAAATGGGTTGGAAAATAGCCTATTTTTGTCCATATAGGCAGAGACACGGGCGTGTATCTCAGCGTGTGTTACACACGGCTAGGTCACACAGTTGTGTGTCCCTTGGTACTTAATTGGAAACCAAGTTAGCAGCTCCACACAGCCCAACACATGGGCGTGTGACTTTGCCGTGTGGCATAAGTCAGTATACCCTCCCGTTTTTGCATGACCTAGCACACGGCCTAACAAACGGGCGCTTGAGGCCATGTCGAAGGGTACACAGGCTAGTCACATAGGCGTGTGGCTGGTCGTGTGACCCAAGTTAGAGTTACATGGGGTAGGACACGAGTTGGGACACGGCCATTTGATCCCATTTCGAATGTCCACACGACCTGTGACATGGGCATGTCTTTGGTCGATGGGACACACCGCCTGGCCACACGGGCGTGTGTCCCCTGTACTTTGAATATTTTTTATGTTTTTGTAAAATTTTCCTAAGTTCTCGGTTTAGTCCTGAATCATTTCTAATGTTTGTTTTTTACCTCGATGGCTCGTATTAGGGACTATATGATTATATTTGAATAATATTTGTTTGGATATGTGAATTGTAGATTGTTTAATTAATAAGTTCGATAATGCTCTAAAACTCTATTCCAGCGGCGGATACAGGTTAGGGGTGTTACATTTATTGGTATCAGAGCTACAGTTTAATCTATTCTAAGACTAACATAGCGAGTGTAAGTCTAGCTACACATGTTATATATAACTTGTAATAGTGTGATATCTCCTGACAGTTTTAAATCATGTTTTCATATAGCAATGGATCCCAATCAAGCAGTTGCCGATGCTGTAGAAAGTAATGTGCTAGCCTCTATTCATGGAGCAGCACCATCTAAATCGAGACCCGTATCTGAGAGTTAGGGAGGAAAGGCCAAGGAAGCCTTCTTCCAAATGATGAACGAATGGTTCATTGAGTTTGTCCGAACGAATCTGGCTGCTCAGCAACCTCCACCCCCACCTATTCCCCAACTAGTTCCCGTAGCTCTTCAAGGTTTGGAACCTTTGCATATAAGTAAGTGACCTATGGATAAAATTTAAAAGTACGAGGCTGAAGAGTTTAGAGCTACAGTTGATGATGATCTTGAGAGAGATGAGTTTTGGCTTAAAAATATGATCCATGTATTTCATGAACTGTCTTGTATGACAGCAGAATGTGTTAAATGTGCTGTATCACTTTTGAAAGATACTGCATATCAATGGCAGAACACTTTGATATCTGTAGTGCCGAGAGAACAATTCAAGTGGGAATTCTTTCAAGCTGAGTTCAAAAAGAAATATATAAGCCAATGGTTTATTTATCAAAAGCGCAAAGAATTTTTGGAGTTGAAACAGGGTTGTATGACTGTGACTGAGTACGAAAGGGAATTTATAAGATTATGTAAGTATGCTCGAGAGTGTGTTTCTATTGAAGAAATTATGTATAAATGGTTCGAAGATAGGTTGAATGAAGACATTAAACTTCTAGTCGTAATTCTGGAATTGAAAGAATTTGTTGTTTTAGTCGATATAGCTTGCAAAGTTGAAGAACTTAGCAAAGAAAAGAGAAAAGCTGATTTTGAGGCTAGAGATTCGAGAAAGAGGACAATGAGTAAACCTTATCATTCGTCTTCAAAGAAATCAAGAGATTATTATAACTGTTCGATAGCTTCAATGGGGTATTCCAATAGAGATCGTGGGAAGCAAAACCCAAATCTAGAAGCTCAAGCTACTTCAGTATCGAGTGTTGGTAGTGTTAAAATCAACAAACTTGAGTGCCAACAGTGTGGAAGACGGCATTTTGGGGACTATTGGGTAAATACTAAAGCTTGTTTTAGATGTGGCTCGCAAGATCATTTCATTCAGGGTTGTCCTAAGTTACCTGAGAAAGACAAATTTCTAAATATAAGGCCGAATAATATAGTTGCTAGAGGGAGACCACCTCGAAATACTAGAAAGTGACTAGTAGCAAAGGTGCGAAAAAGGATTCTACTGTGAGATCTGAGGCTTGAGAGCCAGTCAGAGCCTACGTTTTTCGCGCTCGCGAGGATGCAACGTCACTAGATGTTATCACTGGTATATTTTCTCTTTATGACACTAATGTAATTGCTTTAATTGATCCTGGATTGACTCATTCATATGTCTGTATGAATTTAGTGTCTAGTAAGAGTTTGCCTGTTGAGTCAACTAAATTTGTGATTAAAGTATTGAGCCCCTTAGGAAAATATGTCGTAGTTGATAAAGTTTGCAAGAATTGTCCTGTGATGAATCGAGGTTACTATTTTCTAGCTGATTTGATGCTTTTACATTTGATGAATTCAATGTGATCTTGGGTATGGATTGGTTGACTCTGCGTGATGCTGTTTTGAATTGTAGACGAAAGACTATTGAGTTAAAATGTCATAATAGTGAAATTCTTCGTATTGAAACTAATGATTCGAGTGTGTTTCCTGTTGTGATATCGACGATGCTAACTCAAAAATATGTGATAAAAGGTTTTGATGCTTACCTTGCTTATGTACTGGATAAAAAAATCTCTGAATCGAAGACTGAATCAGTACTATTGGTTTGTGAATATCCAGATGTGTTTCCAGAAGAGTTACCTAGGTTGCCACCGATTAGAGAGGTCGAGTTTTCTATTGAATTAGTACTGGAAACATCACTGATATCGATAGCTTCGTATAGAATGGCTCCTATAGAGTTAACAAAATTGAAAACTCAGTTGCAAGAGTTAACAGATAGAGGTTTCGTACGGCCTAGTTTCTGGCCCTGGGGTGCACCAGTTTTATTCGTAAAGAATAAAGATGGATCAATGAGACTATGTATTGACTATCATTAGCTCCATAAGGTTATGAATAAGATAAGTATACTTTATCGGGAATTGATGATTTGTTCAATTAGTTGAAAGGAGCAACAATATTTTCAAAGATTGATCTGAGATTTGGTTATTATCAGTTGGGGGTTAAAGATTCGGATGTGTTAAAAACTGTGTTCAGAACCAGGTATGGATATTTTGAATTTCTTGTTATGCCGTTCAGATTAACTAACGCTCCTGTAATTTTTATGGACTTGATGAATATAAATTTTGGACTGTATTTAGACAGATTCGTAGTTGTATTCATTGATGACATTCTAATATATTCCCTAGATGAATCTGAGCATGCTAAACATTTTAGGATTGTATTACAAACATTGAGATATAAGAAACTATTTGCTAAATTCAAAAAATGTGAGTTTTGGCTCCGAGAGGTTGGATTTTTGGGACATATTGTTTCAGCGGAAGGCATCCGAGTTGATCCGAACAAGATTTCAGCAGTTGTTGATTGGAAACCACCAAGAAGCGTATCCAAAGTTAGAAGTTTCCTGGTATTCGTTGGCTACTATCGGTGTTTTGTAAGAGGGCTCTCAATGATAGCTACATCGGTGACTCAATTTTTACAAAAAGATGTGAAGTTTGAATGGTCTGAAAAATGTCAACAGAGTTTTGAACAGTTGAAAGCACTTTTAACTGAAGCACCAGTTTTAGTTCAGCCTGAGTCGGATAAAGAGTTTGTGATTTTCAGTGATGCATCATTGAATAGTTTGAGATGTGTCTTATTGCAAGAAAGAAAAGTGATAGCTTATGCTTCCAAACAGTTAAAACCGCGTGAAAAGAATTATCTGACACATGACTTAGAGTTAATTTCTATTGTTTTTGCATTAAAAATTTGGTGACATCATTTGTTCGGTGAAAAATGTCATATTTTTACTGACCAAAAGAGCTTGAAGTATCTAATGTCTCAGAAAGATTTAAATTTGCAATAATGAAGTTGGCTCGATTTGTTGAAAGACTTTGAGTTAGTGATTGATTATCATCCGGGGAAAAGGAACGGAGTTGCGGATGCTTTGAGTAGAAAATCTTTATTTTCTTTGCGGGCGATGAATATGTAGTTGACATTATCTGATGATGGTCTAATTTTAGTTGAATTAAAAGCTAAACCAATGTTTCTTCAGAAAATTTACGAGGCCCAGAAATGTGATAATGAATTGCAAGCTACAAGAGTACAGTGCTAGTTGACTACTGATTCAGAGTATCAGATCATATCCAATGATTGTTTACTGTTTCGTGGTAGAGTTTGTGTGCCGAGAAATCCCAAGATTATTCAGAAAACTCTACGCGAAGCACACAGTGGTTGTTTATTTGTTCATCCAGGGAGTACTATGATGCACAATGATTTGAAACAGTTGTACTGGTGGTCAGGCATAAAACGAGACATTTCAGAATTTGTGTTGAGATGCTTGGTTTGTCAACAAGTTAAAGCCGAACGTCAAGTGCCTTCGGGACTACTACAGCCAGTAATGATACCTGAGTAGAAGTGGGATAGAGTTATGATGGATTTCATATCAGAATTACCCCTATCTCTAAAAAAAGAAAGATGTTATTTGGGTTGTTGTTGATCGACTAACAAAATCTGCACATTTCATTCTGATATGTACAGACTTTTCACTTGATAGATTAGCTGAATTGTACATCTCTGAGATTGTTAGATTGCACTGCGTGCCAGTTTCTATTATTTCGGATAGAGATCCGTGGTTTACATCACATTTTGGAAGAAATTGCAAGACGCTTTTGGGTACACTGTTGCATTTTAGTATTGCATTTCATCCATAAACAGATGGTCACTCTGAGAGAGTAACTCAGATTCTCGAAGATATGCTTCATTGCTGTGCTTTAGAGTTTGAGGGCAACTGGGAAAATATTTATCGTTGGTTGAGCTTGCATATAATCATAGTTTTCAATCGAGCATAATGATGGCACTGTATGAAGCTTTATATGGTCATAAATGCTGAACTCCGTTGTATTAGACTGATCTTAGTGAGAAAAGGATTCACGGGATTGATTTGATCAGAGAGATGGAAGAGAAAGTTAAAGTAATTTGCGACAGTTTGAAAGCAGCTTCAGATCAATAGAAATCGTATACGGATTTGAAATGTAAGGATATTGAATTTCAAATTGGCGACAGAGTGTTTCTGAAAGTATCACTGTGGAAGAAGATTCTTCGATTTTCTTACAAAGGAAAACTGAGTCTAAGATTTATCGAACCGTACGAGATTATCGAGAGGATAGGACCAGTGGCATATCGGCTAGCTTTACCGTCAGTTTTAGAAAAGATTCATAATATGTTTTATGTGTCGATGTTACGATGTTATAGATCAGATCTGTCACACATGATTTCTCCGTCAGAGGTTGAGATTCAGCTTGATATGTCGTATAACGAAGAACTAATCAAAATCTTAGCTCGAGAGAATAACATTAGAAAAGGTTCTTTGGTAACGTCACGGTATTGAAGAGGCTACATGGGAACTCGAGGAAGCTATGAGAAAATAGTACCCTAACCTATTTTCTGGTAAGATTTTCAGGGACGAAAATTCCTTAGAGGGGAGAGTTGTAACTGCCCATTTTCAGTGAAATCGAAACAGTGGTTTTGGAACCACTAATCCGAGGTTAAAATATTTATTTTCTTATTATTTTGAGGTCTACAACATGATAGTATGATTGCATAAAAATTTCGTTAAGAAATTTTATCGTTTGCATGCTTAATTTGAGAGAAAGGACTAAATTCTGTAAAGTGTAAAAGTTGAGTTCTATTAGGTAAAAGTGTCTAATAGCTATAAAGCTTTAAAACAGAGGTTCTTGTGTAGTAAATAGACCATTAATGAGATAGTGGAGGATGTTGGCTTGGCGTATTGAGTAAATTTTTAATTATTGAAAGGTTAAGTAAGTAAATTAGTTAATAAACATAAAATAAATAAAACTAAATTAAAGCTTTCTTCCTTATTTCTTTCTTCTACCGAAAATAGAGGTTTATAATAGCCATGGAAGAAGCTTGTTTCGACCAACCTTAATTTGTCAATAGGTAAGTGATTTTTTATCCTTTTTTAATAATTTCTATGTTTTTGGAGTCACTGTAGCTTAATCTAGCTAGCCTAGGGACTAATTTGCAAAACTGTTAAAAGTCTAAGGTTTTACCCTTGATGAATGTGTATGTGTTTTGATGTTTGATGGTAGAAAATGGGTGGTTGTTGTTAGATAAACAACATTTGTTAAGTGATTTTTGATAAAATTATCAATTAGGGATTAAGTTGAGAAATGTGAAATTTTGTGGTAAATTTGTGAAATAATGAAAATTTTGGGTTGCTATAAGTTTATCTAGAATTTAGCTAGTATGGGTTGAAATGGAATTTCATGAATTTTTTATTTTATGAGCTAGGGACTAAATTGTAAAGAATTCAACATTAAGGGGCAAAAGTGTAATTTATCATAATATGATTTTTGGGTTAAATTGAATAGAATGATATTTAAATAAGTTAAATTTGATTATATATATATCAAGAAAAGCGAAGTTCGGATTTAGATCGGGGGAAAAACAAAATAGTGGATTAATAGCTTGATTCTCTCCGTATAAATTTGAGGCAAGTTCGTAGTTAATAAGCATTAATGTAATTGTGTTTTAAATGCTCTTTATTGCATTATTGATAAGTAAGACTTCACTAAAATATTCGATAAAGTTTTGGCGACGTGTGAAATCCTGGTTGAACCTTAAGAATAGATAGGATACGAATGACATGTCATTAGGGGTTATTGTGTTTTGGGTGTTGGTTCGTACGTTCTACCGGTGGTTGAGTTGTTCGATATGTGTTGCGGATTCTCATCAGCTTGTGTGAGCAGCATCGTGTAGCTACGTCTTGACCGTCAGCTTCTGTGAGCAGACCCGATGATAGCTTGAGATGAGCATTTACATATGAGATATAAGATTGAGATTGTTTCGACCATGTATTGGCACTTAAGGTGCGAGATTCCCGAGTATTCGATATTATTCCAATTGGTTCAATGAGTATATTGATGATATGAAAGGGTAAGAGATTGATACATACCAATGCAGGTATGTACATAAACTATATAAGCATTGAATCTATGAGATTTGTGAGTTTCATGATTTACTATGTGGATGAATATATTTTAGTCTTGAGATTAAGTTGAGTTGAAGAATATTATATTTAGATTACATAAGTTGTGCATGAATGGTAAGTTGTAATTATTAGGCATATGAACTTACTAAGCTTAATAGCTTACTCTGTTTACTTTTCTGTGTTTTACAGTGATTTCAAAGCTTGCTCGGATTGGGAGTTGTCGGAAATCTCATCACACTATCCAACTGTCGTTTTGGTACTTTTGAATTTGTGTACTTGGTTATATGGCATGTATAGGTGTTTTACTTAATATGACCTATATGTTGGTAATGTATTTAGCCAATTGATTTGGCTTATAAATGATGTATTTTTTGGTTAGGTGTATAGCCATGTGATTTGGCTCATTTTGATAAACTTGGTTATGTATATATGTGTAAATAGCCTTTTGTTATGTGGTTTGTATTTGCTTTGTGAATGCCCTACTGAGAATTGGTAATGAAGGTAGCAAATGGTTTAATTTGAGAATGAATTAGCATGTTAATTATTAGGCAAAATAATGCATATTTTAAAGTGACCAATTAAGTGAATTCTTGAAGGTTATATTGGTATGTTTTGAATTGGAAAATTATGATGTTTTAAGCATTATGGTTGTAGGTATTGGAATAGCATGATTTTTGTAACAGCTCATTTTTTAGTAAAGTTGGAACAGTCGTTTTGGGACTACAAATTCGATCCGAATATAAGGTTTATTTTTTTCATTATATGGTCTGTATTATAATAGGCATGTCGTGTGAAAATTTTGATACGAAAATTTTATCGATTCAGTGTTTAAGTACGAGAAGGACTAAATCGTATAAAATGCAAAAGTTGAATTCTAGTAGCTATAAAGATTAAATAGCTATGGAATTCAAATCTAGAGGTCCTTATATGGTAATTACACCATTAAAGAAAAGTATGTAGATTCTTGATAACTCATCCATGGAAATATAGAAAAAGGATAAGGACTAAATTGGAAATTGCAAAATATTTAATTAATTGAATGATAAAAAGAAAATATCATCTTATTTTCTCATCATCTTCACCCTAAAAACACATGGAACCCTAGGAGAGAGAGGGGAAACATTCAAGGCCTAATTGGGTAAGTTTTCTTGTCCCGTTTTTAGTAATGTCGATATTCTTAAAATCGGGATAACTTAATCTCTCTATTTGAAGGACTAATTTGAAAAGTTATCAATGTATGAAAAATGGGTCAAGGATGTATTTGCTGAAAATTAGAAATTTATGGTAGAAAATGAAAGGTTGTTGATAGATAAAAAACTTTTACAAAGTGATTTTGATGGAAACATGATTTAGGGACTAAAATGTAAACTTGTAAAATTGAAGAAAAATTCTGAATTTTTATGAATATAATTGCTGCAAAATTTGTAATGGGATTTTGGTTAGGCTTGGAAGAGGGAGTAAATTGCACAAGTTTCATTTTCTGAGCCTAAGGATGAAATCAGAATTTATGGAAAAGTTATGGTAAAATCGTAATTTTGGCAAGGATGTAAATTGAGTCCATTTAAATATGAAATGTGTGAAATTGATAATTAAATTCATTTATATAGATCCAAACAACATTAATTCGAGGTTAGATCGATGAAAAGAAAATGTTTTGAATTAGTAGATTTTTAACGCGAACAAGTGTCGAGGTAAGTTTGTATAACTTGATCGAGTACGTAAATATGTTTAATTGAATGTTGTATTATATGTAATGTGACTTATATTGATGTATATTACTTGATTGCTATAATGAAAAATTGAATACGTGCTTATAATGGTGGAAAAAGGGTTAAGTTCCGATTGAATATTGAATTCCGATGAATATATATATGCTTTCCCGAAATGGATAAGGTCCTCTATTTGTTGCTGACAGATTTAGATCAGACGGGTAATCCTATTCACCTCATTATAGAAAGGATTTAGCTCGAACGAGTAAGCCTGATATAATACCTCTCGAGTATACATTACGATTAAGGTTTAGCCTGGACTGGTTATCCTAATTGAGCTCTTCCGAGCATACATTATATAAAGGATTTAGCCTGGAGTGGTAATAATGTTATACAATATGTGGCTCGAGAGTGTGTTTGTTGGTTAAGTGCCCTAATGGGTACTCTTGAAAAAGTATTGACGGGTTATTGAATCGTACACCTCGACTGTCCTACTTAAGCATCTATCGAAAATTTCAATAATTCGACGGACACAACTCTTGACATAGTATGAGAATTATGAGAAGAAATGATAATGACTTTAAAGAATATTGCATGATGAGCTCACCTATGTTTACTTGATTGATATGAAGATTTTGGTGACTAGCATGTTTGATTGAATGTATGTGTTTAGGCAATTTAGCCAAATTATGGAAAACATGATATTGTATGCTTAGATTTAATAAACGAGATTGGTAACCTTAGTTTTCATTATACGAACTTACTAAGCATGTAATCTTACTCTGTTTAATTTTTCCCCTGTTTTATAGTGCTCGGAAGCTCACAAAGGTTAGAGATCATTGGAGCATCATCACACTATCAACTAGTCATTTTGGGTATACTTAGTAAAATCATTTTGGTATAATGGCATGTATAGAATAAGTTGGCCATTAGTGGCATGAAAATGATGTTTTGTAACCTAGCCATTAGAATGGCTAGTAATGGCTTATTTTGGTATGATTAAGTAGGTTATTATGATATATTCATATGTGATATGTTAAGTATATGTGATCAAATGATGTTAATGCGTAGGTTAATCCAAGCTAAGTTTATAATCACATATGCATGTAATGGTATGCCATGATGAATGATGGAATTGTTTAATTTGAATGCTTGGATTGGTTAGTATTGGATGTGTGTTTCAAGTGCAAGTCTTGGATGAAATTTTGGGGAGAGAAATAAAGCTAGAAATGGCTTCATTTTGTCCACACAAGCGTGTCTAGACCGTGTGCGACATACGGCCTGGTAACATGGGCATGTGGTTAGGCTGTGTGTCCCGTGCACCTTAATTTTGAGAAACAGAATGCTCAGAATTAAGCACACGGGTAGAGACACGGGGGTGTGTTTTAGCCATGTGTGCTACACGGCCTGGAACACGAGTGTGTGTCTTGGCCGTGTGAAACTTGCACCTAATTTTGAATTAAGTTAATTAACCACACTGCCTAGCACACGGGCGTGTGGCATGGCCGTGTGCACAAGTCAGAGAGTTGCACGGGGTCAAACATGCTCTCTGGCACGAGCGTGTCTCAGGGTCACACGGTCGTTTCCATTGGACCACACGGGCGTGTGAGCCCTAGACCTTGGAAAATTTTTGTAATCTCGCCAAAAATTCTTAGAATCCTCGATTAAGTCCCGACTCGATTCTAATGCTCATATTAGACTGCGAGGGTTTAATTAGGGGACGTCTTGAATGATATCTGTTAATGAATAGTAATTTACATAAATTATTTGTAAAATGAATAGTAATTTACATAAACCCTATTCTGATGACGGATACGAGTTAGGAATGTTACATTTAGTGGTATCAAAGCTACGATTTAGTCGATTCTCGGATTTGACATAGCAAACACGAGTTTAGCTATACATGTCGTTATATAAGTTACGATAGTGTGATGACTCCTGATCATTTTAAATGTATTTTTTCATATAGTAATGTCATCCAACCGAGCTAGAGCTGAATCCGAGGAAGCTAAGAGCAATCTTCAGCTTCAGTTCAAAGAGTTGCGTCTGCGTCTAGTAGTGAAAGACCCTTGTTTGAGGGCTGAAGTGAGAAGGAAAAACAGGACTTCTTCCAATTGATGAATGAGTGGTTTACCGAGTACTTAGGAACAAACCCTACTGTACAACGACCCGCCCCACTTGCTTCTCAACTTGTTCCTTAGGTACCACAGGGTGCTGAACTTGTTAGAATTGGTAAGCCTCCATTAAATAAAACCTGCAAACATGGGATAGAAGAATTTAGAGCTACCACAGATGATGATCCGGAAAACGGCTGAGTTTTTGCTAGAAAATACTATCCGGGTTTTTGAGGAATTGTCTTGTACACCTGCTGAATGTTTAAAATGTGCAGTATCTCCAATGAAAGATGCAGGTTATCATTGTTTGAATACCATAACTTTAGTAGTACCAAGGGAGAATGTCACATGGGAATTCTTCCAAGCTAAATTCAGGAAGAAGTATGTGAGTCAGAGATTTATGGATTAGAAAAAGAAAGAATTTTTAGAACTCAAGTAGGGAAACATGACTTTATCTGAATATGAACGAGAATTTGTTTGGTTGAGCAACTATGCCAGAGAATGGGTTCTAACCAAGGTTGAGATGTGTAAACACTTTGAGGAGGGTTTAAAAGAAGATATCAAGTTATTGATTGGAATTCTTGAAATAAGGAACTTTACAGTGTTAGCCGGTCGAGCCCATAAAGTTGAGGAATAGAGCAAAGAAAAAAACAAGCTGAAAGAAAGGCTCTGGTTTCTGAAAAAAAAAACTATGAGTAAGCCACAATCATTTGCTTCTAAAAAATTAAAGAAGTATTATGATTGTGTGACCACCTCTACAGGATATTCTAGAAGAGAGCGAGGTTCTCAAAGTTTTAACCCGAGGTCTTTGTCTCCATCTGTGACCAGTATGGGTAGTATTGGTAATCCCAAATCGAAATGTAAACATTGTAACAAATTTCATCATTGGAATATCGGTCTAGAAGTGGAGCTTGTTTTGGATGTGGTTCAGCTGACCATTTTTTCAGAGATTATCTCGAAAGAGTTGAAAAGGAGATAGAACCAACTCCAAAGCTGAGTAATCTTGTCTCGAAGGGCAGACCACCTTGCCATCCGAGCAATGTTGGTGGTAGTCGAGGTACTACCAAGGATACAACAGTTAGATCTGAGGCACGAGCCCCTGCAAGGACCTATGCTATTCGTGCAAGAGAAGATGCCTTTGTACCAGACATCATTACTAGTACATTTTTCTCTAATTGATATGGATATTACTGCATTGATAGATCTAGTTCCACACATTCATATATATGCATGAACTTAGTGACTGTTAAAAATTTACCTGTTGAATTCACTGAATTTGTGGTTAAAGTTTCAAACCCCTTGGGTCAGTGTGTTATGGTGGATAAAGTTTGTAAGAACTGTTCGTTGATGGTAAGAGGTTATTACTTTCTGGCTAACTTGATGTTATTGCCATTTGAAGAATTTGATGTGATCTTGGGAATGGATTGGTTAACCTAAAATGATGCAGTGGTGAATTGTAAGTAGAAATATATTGTATTGAAATGTGAGAGTGGTGAATTACTTCATGTTGAATCTGATAAACTGGATAGGTTACCTAATGCAATTTAAGCAATATCAACACAGAAATATGTCTAAAAGGGTTTTGATGCTTACCTTGCATATGTGCTGGATACTAAAGCATCTGAGTCAAAGATTCAATCAGTGCTGGTTGTATGTTAATTTCCTGATGTATTCTCAGAAGAATTACCTAGTTTACCACTGAATAGAGAAGTGGAATTCTCTATAGATCTTGTTCCAGGAACAACACTTATATCCATAGCACCTTACAGAATGGCTCCTACTGAATCGAAAGAGCTGAAAGTATAGTTGCAAGAGTTGATTGACAGAGGTTTTGCTCGACCTAGTTTCTCACCTTGGGGTGTGTTAGTTCTA
Organism: Gossypium hirsutum; assembly: GCF_007990345.1. NCBI lineage: Eukaryota > Viridiplantae > Streptophyta > Magnoliopsida > Malvales > Malvaceae > Gossypium > Gossypium hirsutum. The sequence continues at coordinate 32,295,694 of NC_053432.1, forward strand.
TTTGCAAAGAAGAAAGATCAATCATTGAGGCTATGCATTGATTACAGACAGCTCCACAAAGTTACAATAAAGAACAAGTATCCATTGCCTTGTATTGATGACCTGTTTGATCAGTTAAAATGTACCACTGTATTTTCAAAGATTGATCTTCGTTTTAGTTACTATTGGAGAATTGTTAAATGGTTTTCAACGATAGCTTCCCCGATGACTTGTTTGCTACAAAAAGATGTAAAGTTTGAGTGGAATGACAAATGCCGACAGAGTTTTGACAGATTAAAAGCTTTATTGACAAAAGCACCAGTGTTAGTTTGGCCAGAATCAGGTAAGGAATTTATAGTTTACAGTGATGCATCATTGCATAGTTTAGGCTGTGTTTTGATGCAAGATGGTAAAGTAGTAGCCTATACTTCAAGATAGCTAAAACCACATGAAAGAAACTACCCGACACATGATCTTGAATTGGCAGCCATAGTGTTTGCATTGAAAATCTAGCGGCATTACTTATTTGGTGAAAAATGTCATATATTCACTGATCATAAAAGTCTGAAATATTTGATGTCACAGAACGATTTGAACTTGAGATAGTGCAGATGGCTTGAATTACTGAAAGATTATGATTTTGTTATTGACCACCATCCAGTAAAAGCCAATGTGATGGCAGATGCCTTGAGTAGAAAATCCCTGTATACTTTGCCAGCAATGAATATCCGATTGTCATTATCTGATGATTGTTCAATTATACTGAGTTAAAAGCTAGACCAACATTCTTGCGGCAGATATCTAAAGCTCAAAAATGATAGTAAGTTGGGAGCAAAACAGATACAAAGTGAATCAGCTCCTGACACAGAATTTCAGATCGGGACTAATGGTTGTTTGCTATTCAGAGGCAGAGTATTGTACCGAAAATTTTAGAACTAGTATAGAAGATTTTGAATGAAGCTCATAATTGTAACATGTCTATTCATCCTGGTAGCAATAAAATGTATAATGTTTTGAAAAGAATGTACTAGTGGCCGGGAACGAAACGAGATATTTCTGAGTTTGTATCCAAATGTTTGATATGTCAGCAAGTAAAAGCTAAACATCAGTTGCCTTCTAGATTATTACAGCCAATTACGATACCCGAATGAAAATGGGAAAGAATTACTATGGACTTTGTGTCGAGGTTACCCCTGTCTACAAAGAAGAAAGATGTCATTTGGGTAATTGTTGATTGGTTGACAAAGTCTGCACACTTTATTCCAATACATATGGATTATTCCTTGGATAGATTGGCTGAGTTATATGTTTCTGAGATTGTCAGATTGCATGGCGTGCCTGTCTCCATTACTTTAGATAGAGACCCTCGGTTTACATCTCAATTCTGGAGCAAATTGCAAGGAGCTCTAGGTACTCAGTTATACTTTAGTACTGCATTTCATCCCCAGATAGATGGTCAATCTGGGCGGGTAATACAGATCTTGGAAGATATACTCGATGTTGTATATTTGAGTTTGAAGGTAACTGGGAAAAGTATTTGTCTTTGGTTGAATTTGTTTATAATAACAGTTATTAGTCTAGCATCAAAACGACACCATATGAAGCCTTGAATGGTCGCAAATGTGGAACTCCATTGTATTGGACAAAATTCAGTGAGAAAAAGTTACACGGAGTTGACTTGGTCTGAGAGACCGAGGAAAAAGTGAAAGAAATTCGGGACAGTTTGAAAGCAGCCACTGATCGTCAAAAGTCTTATGTTGATCTGAAAAGAAAAGAAATACAATTTCAATTCGATGAAAAAGTATTCTTGAAAGTGTCACCTTGGAGGAAAGTTCTTCAGTTTGGTCATAAAGGAAAACTAAGTCCACGGTTCATTGGACCATATGAGATTATAGAAAGAATTGAACCGGTTGCATACCGGTTAGCTTTACCGCCAAAACTTGATCAGATTCATAATGTTTTTCATGTGTCTATGTTACGATGATACTGATCCGATCCTTCACACGTTATTTCTTCAATAAAAGTAGAGATTCAGCCAGCTATGACTTATAGTGAAGAACCAATCAAAATCTTAGCTTGGGAAATGAAAGAGTTAAAAAACAAAAAGGTAGCTTTAGTAAAAGTTCTTGGGCAACGACATGGTATGGAAGAAGCCACTTGGGAACAGGAGGATGCTATGAGGAAGCAATACCCAAACCTTTTTACTGGAAAGATTTTCGAGGACGAAAATCCTTAAAGGGGAGAGTTGTAGCAGCCCATTTTTTTAGTGAAATCGGAACAGTGGTTTCGGAACCACTAATCCGATCCAAAAATAAGGTTTACTTTTATTTCATTATATGGTTCGTATTATAACAGGCATGTCGTGTGAAAATTTTGATGTGAAAATTTTATCGATTAAGTGCTTAATTACAAGAAGGACTAAATTGCATAAAATGCGAAAGTTGAATTCTAGTAGCTATAAAGATTAAATAGCTATGGAATTCAAATCTAGAGGTCTTTATATGATAATTAGACCATTAAAAAAACCTATGTAGATTCTTTATGACTCATCCATGAAAATATAGAAAAAGGGCAATGACTAAATTGGAAATTGTAAAATACTTAGTTAATTAAAAGATGAAAAGAAAATATCTTCTTCTTTTCTCATCATCTTCTGTGATAACCCGAATTAGGGTCTAATCAAAATAGTGGTTTCAGGACCACAAAATCCGAGATAGAAATAATTATTTTATGATTATTTTGAGGTCTATGATATGATTGCATTATTGTGTGAAAATTTCGTGAAGAAATTCTATGCATAAAGTGCTTAATTTGAAGTTAGGGACTAAAATGAATAAGTTGCAAAACTTGCATTCTAGAAGTTTCTAGTATGAAATTGCTTTGAAATATTGATTAGGAGGTCTTAAATAGAAATTTGACCAATTTCTAATGTTATGGACAAAAATTGGAAATGGATGAAATTTTTGAAAGTTTAGTAAGGAAGGGCATTTTGGTCATTTAGATATTAAATGAAATAAAATGGGAAAAATAACACAAAAATGATCATCTTCTCCATAACTTGCTGCCAAATTTTTCTCTCCACCATAGCTAGGGTTTCAACACTTTTAAGCCTTGATTGTAAGTGATTTCTATACCCGTTTTTAATATTCTTTACATTTTTGAAATCCTCGTAGCTCGGTTTACCTATTTCTACCAATATTTTGAGCTAGGGTTTATATTTAAAATTTTACCCATGGATGATATGTATGAATTTTGATGTTTTATGGTAGAATATGAAGTTTGAGATTGTGTTAAACAACTTTTGCTAAGTGATTTTTCGTAAAAATGAGTAAAATGACATAATCGATAAAAATACCTAATATTCATAAGTTCATGTTAGAGTGTGAATTTGATGATGCTATAGAAGGGAAAAATGATCAACATGTCATAAAACATAAGAAAATAGGATGAGGTTTAATTTACGAGCCTTGGGGCAAAAGTGTAAATATGTGAAAGTTTAGGGGTAAAATAGTAATTTTGCCAAAGTTCGTACTAGGGGCTGTTTTGATGAATGTGTGTATTAAATAAATTAATTTGGTATTATAGATCAAGAGAAAAGAGATTCGAGTCAAGATCAGGGGAAAAATAAAGTTTACGAGGAATAGGCTCGACTATTCTCATTTTGTATCGAGGTAAGTTCATATGTAAATATTGTAATATAATCATTATTTTAAATCATTTAATGCTATTTATACAATATTATGATTGTTATAATGCAATTCTATGCTTTGTGGTCATTGTTGGACAACATGCAAAAATTTTATGAATTATGTGAAAAATGTGAAAGACCATCGAAGTATCGTCATTGGTATTCCAGGGAGAATGGTAAAGGAGCATGAACGAGGAAAGTTCCATTGAACCTTAGGAATAAATTAGGATATTTAGGCATCTGAACTCGTTAAGAGTTCACTTATGGATACGAATGTCCGAACTCGTTGAGCTGAGTCCGAGTTCGCTTATGGGCGCGTTACATGGTAGCTTGGCTACATATGTGGCACTTATGTGCAAACTTTCCATGTATCCGAGTTATATTTCGATGTGTTCAACGGGTAAATTCTAGTCAAATGGAATAATACTCAAGATGCAAGTGACGTATTGGTAAGTGTTGTGGAATGGGAACTTTGGATAGGTATGAACTTAACCCTCGGGTTGAGACTTGATACGACAACAATAATATCGTAAGATGATGAATGATGAATAGAAATGTGATATATGTTTTGGTGATATTATGCTAATGTTGGTTGGTATAATTGCTTTGTTAAGTTATTTGTTATTTGCATGTAGACTTACTAAGCATCTATCCTTACTCCCTCCTTTTCATTCTTTGTAGTTTTGATAAGTCAATTTGGAGATCGGGACGGTCGGAGGCACGCTCACACTATCATTGGACAATCGCGGTATAATGACTTGTGATTTTTGGAAATATGGCATGTATAGCATTCTAATCATTTTGTGTGTATAATTTTACGATATGGCCCATGGATGGAATGGAAATTTTTGAGAATGATTAGCTATTAAAATGGCTAATCAAGTTTATATATGATAACATGTATGCTTTATGTCTTAACTAAACCACGAAAATCCTTGGAAGGGTAAAATTGGCCACAAAACAGAATCAGATAGCAGCAGTGACGTGAATTTGAAAAATCACTAAAAATATTAGAAATGGAATTAAATGATGAATAAGATATGGAATTGAATTTTGATGAGTCTATTTTCATATGGAAGAAATGAAACTGGTAAATGAGTTATATTTTATGAGATATTTAAGTTTTGATGAAACAGGTTCAGAGCAATCTCTGAATCCCCTGTTCTGAATTTAAAAATTCACCATAAATTGTACAAGAACAGTTAGGAGTTTTACCTTACATGTATAAAATACAATCATGAGTCTAGTTTTATGATAAACAAACGTCATAGTCATTGAAACTCTATACAGGGAGATATCTGATTTGTAATACACAGGGGTAAGAGTAGCTAAACCCTGTAACAGGGGAAACTTTAACTAATAAAATGTACTACATGGCCTGACCAAAAATTCTAAAAATAAATTAGTAAATACATATATGAGTATAGTTTCCGGAAAAATTTATAGAATTGGATGTCGAGTTTCGTAACTCGAGATATGGATTTTTTAGGGACTGTGATGTAGTTACCCAGCTTGTCTGGAAATTCTAAAATAAATTGTTTGAGCTGTTTAATTAATGAATTAAGTCTGTTAACACCTCGTGCTCGACTCCGCTAAGGGTCTCGGGTTTGGGGACGTTACATTTGGTGGTATCAGAGTAGGTTTATTCGGTTCTCGGATTAACGTGGTGTAAGTACGGTTTTGCTATACATTCCAAATTTATATATTGTGATAGTGTGACGACTCCTGACCTTTTTAAATGATTTTTTTTCTAGTAAATGGATCCTGATCCAACTGTGGCTGATGATGTAGAGAGCAATGCTCTAGCTCCTACTGAAGGGGCGGTGCCAACTAAAAATTGACCTCCTACTGTTGGCCAAGGAGGAGGAGAAAGGGCTTGAGAAGCCTTCCTCCAAATGATTAATGCTTGGTATACATAGTTCGTTCGTATGAACCCGACTGCTCAACAACCTCCCCCACCACCCCCGATTTCTCAACCTATACCCTTAATGCCTTCAGGTATGGATCTGATGAAATTCTATAGATCTTCGGTTGACCGAATCCGTAAGCAAGGGGCCGAAGAATTTAGGGTAAATGTTGATGATGACGCTAAAAAAGCAGAATTTTGGCTCAAAAATTCTACTTGGGTATTTGATGAGTTATCTTGTACACCTGAAGAGTGCTTGAAGTGTGATATATCATTGCTGAGGGATTCGGCTTTTCATTGGTGGAAGACATTAATTTTAGTGGTGCCGAAAGAGAAGGTGACTTGGGAATTCTTTAAAGAAGAATTTCGGAAGAAATATATCAGCGAAAGATATGTAGACCAGAAGCGTAAAGAGTTTCTCAAGTTGAAGCAAGGCAACATGACAGTTACCGAGTATGAAAGAGAGTTTGTTCGATTGAGCAAGTATGCCTGAAAATATATCCCCTCAGAGGTTAAAATGTGCAGACGATTTGAAGATGGACTTAATGAAGACATCAAGGTATTTGTGGGTATTCTTGAGTTGAAAGAATTTATGGTACTTGTTGATCGGGCTTGCAAAGCTGAAGAACTAATTAAAGAGAAGAAAAAGACAGAGGCTGAGACAAGAAATTGGAAGAAAAGACCGATAAGCAGTACAATACCACCGCCGTCTAGAAAGTCCAAAGATTTGTATTCTCGTTCTCAGGCATTAGCGGGACATTCATATGGGGATCGTAAGAAGAAAAATGTGGGTTCCAGATCTCGGACTACTTCGGTGGCTAGTGTGGGAAATTCGAGAATTGCTAGACCCGAGTGCCAATGATGTGGTAGAAGTCACATTGGTCCTTGTAGAACTAATGAATGTTACCAGTGTGGGTCTTCGGATCATTTTATTAAAGATTGTCCAGAGAGGATCAAGAAAGAAAAATTTCAAAGTGCAAAGCCAAGTGGTACTGTTTCGAGAGGAAGATCTTCGAGAAATGTTGGGAACGAGGCAAGCAGTAAGAATGCATTCAGAGAATCAGCACCAAAATCTGAAGCTAGAGCTCCGACTAGAGCTTATGCCATAAGGGCGCGTGAAGATGCTTTGTCTCCCGACGTGATTATCGGTACTTTCTTTCTTTATGATATTAATGTTATTGCTTTGATCAACCCTGGTTCTACTCATTCGTATGTGTGCATGAAATTGGTATCTAATATGAACATACCTGTTGAGTCCACGGAATTTATGGTTAAAGTATCGAACCCGTTAGGCAAATGTATCATAGTTAATAAAGTATGCAAGAAATGTCCTTTGATGATTAGGGGTCATTACTTTCCAACCAACTTGATGTTGTTGCCGTTTGATGAATTTGATGTTATTTTTGGTATGGATTGGTTGACATTGCATGATGCAATAATCAATTGTAAACAAAAGGTTATTGAATTAAAATGTAAAAATGGTGAAATTCTGTGGGTTGAATCAGACGAATCAAAAGCATTGTTTAGTGTGATTACTTAGATGTCGGCTCAGACATATTTGAGAAAAGGTTATGAAGCTTATTTGGCATATGTATTGAATACAAAAGAATCTGAGAAGAAAGTTGAATCAGTACCGATTGTGTGTGAATTTGCGGATGTATTTCCAGAAGAGTTGCTGGGTTTGCCTCCTATCAGAGAAGTATAATTTGGTATTGAGCTGATACCCGGAACGACTCTGATCTCGATTGCTCCGTATAGAATGGCACCAACAGAGTTGAAAGAATTAAAGACACAGTTGCAAGAATTGATAGATAAAGGCTTTGTTAGACCGAGTTTCTCTCCTTGGGGTGTTCCCGTATTATTTGTGAAAAAGAAGGATGGTTCTATGAGATTATGTATGGATTATCGATAGTTGAATAAGGTGACAGTCAAGAACAAGTATCAATTGCCGAGAATTGATGACTTGTTCGACCAGTTGAAAAGAGGGACATGGTTTTCAAAAATTGATTTGAGGTCTGGGTACTACCAGTTACGGGTGAAAGAATCAGATGTGCCTAAAACCGCTTTTAGAACAAGGTACAGCCATTATGAATTCTTATATATGCCACTCAGGTTGACAAATGCTCCTACTGTGTTTATGGATTTGATGAATCGAATATTCCGGCAATATTTGGACAAATTTGTTGTGGTATTTATTGAAGATATCTTGATTTATTCAAAGAACGAGACAGAACATGCTGAGCACTTAAGGATAGTGTTGAAAATTCTGAGAGGTAAGCAGTTGCATGCCAAGTTCAGTAAAAGTGAGTTTTGGCTTCGAGAAGTTGGATTCTTAAGTCATATTGTTTCAGGTGATGGTATACGGTTTACCCAGTAAGATTTCAACTATTGTTGAGTGGAAGCCGCCGAAGAACGTGACTGAGGTCAGAAGTTTCTTGGGTTTGGCTGGTTATTACCGACGATTTGTAAATGGATTCTCTATGATTGCTACTCCTATGACCAGACTACTCCGAAAGGATGTTAAATTAGAGTGGACAGAAGAATGCCCACAGAGTTTTGAGAAATTAAAGAAGTTACTGACTGAAGCACCGATGTTGGTACAACCCGAGCCAGGTAAATAATTTGTAGTGTATAGTGATGCCTCTCTAAATGGCTTGGGATGTGTACTTACGTAAGAGGGAAAGGTTGTGTTTTATGCTTCGAGGTAGTTAAAATCTCACGAAAAGAACTATCCAACTCATGATTTGGAGCTAGCTGCTGTAGTATTTGCTTTGAAGTTTTGGTGACATTATCTGTACAGAGAAGAATACTGAGTCTATACGGATCATAAAAGTCTCAAGTACTTGATGACACAAAAAGGCTTGAATTTGAGACAGTGGAGATGGTTAGAATTATAGAAAGATTACCAGCTTGTGATTGACTATCATCCGGGGAAAGCGAATGTGGTTGCCGATGCCTTGAGTAGAAAGTCATTATTTGCTTTGAGTGCTATGAATACTCGGTTGACGGTATCTGATGATGGTTCGATTCTAGCAGAGTTGAAGGCAAGACCGATATTTTTACAAGAGATTTATGAAGTTCAGAGAAGTGATAAAGAATTACAAGCTAAAAGAAAACAATGTGAGGCAGATACAGGATCAGACTTCAGAATCGACTCTGATGGTTGTCTGATGTTTAAAGATCAGATTTGTGTACCGAAAAATAATGAGTTCATTCGGAGGATCTTGCACGAAGCACACAATGGTTGTTTATCTATGCATCCGGGTAGTACAAAGGTGTACAATGACTTGAAGAAAATGTATTGGTGGAATGGAATGAAAAGAGATATTTTCGAGTTTGTATCGTGATGCTTGGTTTGTCAGCAAGTAAAAGCTGAACATCAGGTGCCTTCGTGTCTACTTCAGCCTATAATGATTACCGAATGGAAATGGGATTGAATTACTATGGATTTTGTATCAGGATTGCCATTAACTCCGAAGAAGAAAGATTCCGTCTGGGTGATAGTTGACAGATTGACTAAATCAGCCCATTTTATTCTGGTACGTACTGATTATTCTCTTGATAAGTTGCCTGAATTATATATCAGTGAGATTGTTAGACTTTACGGAGTACCCTTGTCGATTATTTTGGATAAAGATCCGAGGTTTACTTTACGATTTTGGCAAAAGCTGCAAGAAGCATTAGGTATGAAGTTAAATTTTAGCACTACCTTCCATCCACAGACTGATGGACAATCAGAGAGAGTAATTCAGATTCTTGAAGACATGCTCAGATGTTGCGTGTTGGAGTTCCAAGGAAGTTGGGAAAGGTACTTACCGTTGGTGGAATTTACTTACAATAACAGCTATCAGACGAGTTTGAAAATGGCACCTTATGAAGCGTTGTATGGTCGCAAGTGCCGGACACCTCTGTATTGGACTGAACTCAAAGAAAACCAGATTTACGGAGTTGATCTAATCAAGGAAACTGAAGAAGAAGTGAAAGTGATTCGAGACTATTTGAAAGCTACTTCGGATAGGTAAAAATCTTACACAGATTTGAAGCGAAAAAAGATCGAGTTTCAAGTTGGTGATAAAGTTTTTTTAAAAGTGTATTCGTGGAAGAAAGTTCTTAGATTCGGTTGGAAAGGCAAGTTGAGTCCACGTTTCATCGGACCATATGAGGTAATTGAAAGAATTGGTCCGGTAGCGTATCGGTTAGCATTACTGTCGGGATTAGAGAAGATTCATGATGTATTCCATGTATCTATGTTACGTTAGTATCGTTCGGATCCTTGACATGTGATTTCACCGACAGAAATTGAGTTACAACCGGATATGACTTACAATGAAGAGCCGATTAAAATTTTAGCTCGGGAGGTCAAGCAACTGAGAAATAAAAGTATCGCTCTCGTAAAGGTACTGTGGCAAAAACATGGGGTAGAAGAGGCTACATGGGAGCCCGAGAAAACTATGAGGAATCAATGCCCACACTTGTTTACCGGTAAGATTTTCGGGGACGAAAATCCTTAAAGGGAGAGAGTTGTGATAACCAGAATTAGGGCCTAATTGGAATAGTGGTTTTGGGACCATAAAATTCGAGATAGAAATAATTATTTTATGATTATTTTGAAGTCTATGATATGATTGCATGATTGTGTGAAATTTCGTGAAGAAATTCTATACATAAAGTACTTAATTTGAAGTTAGGGACTAAATTGAATAAGTTGCAAAACTTGCATTCTAGAAGTTTCTAGTATGAAATTGCTTTGAAATATTAATTAGGAGGTCTTAAATAGAAATTTGACCAATTTCTAAGTTTATGGATAAAAATTGGACATGGATGGATTTTTTGAAAGTTTAGTAAGGAAAGGCATTTTGGTCATTTGGATATTAAATGAAATAAAATGGGAAAAATAACACAAAAATGTTCATCTTCTCCATAAGTTGCTGCCAAATATTGCTCTCCACCATAGCTAGGGTTTCAACACTTTTAAGCCTTGATTGTAAGTGATTTATATGCCCGTTTTTAATGTTCTTTACATTTTTAAAATCCTCGTAGCTCGATTTACCTATTTCTACCAATATTTTGAGCTAAGGTTTATATTGAAAATTTTACCCATGGATGATATGTATGAATTTTCATGTTTTATGGTAGAATATGAAGTTTGAGATTGTGTTAAACAACTTTTGCTAAGTGATTTTTCATAAAAATGAGTAAAATGACATAATTGGTAAAAATACTAATATTCATAAGTATATGTTAGAGTGTGAATTTGATGTTGCTATAGAAGGAAAAAATGATTAGCATGTCATAAAACATAAGAAAATAGGATGAGGTTTAATTTACGAGCCTTGGGGCAAAAGTGTAAATATGTGAAAGTTTAGGGGTAAAATGGTAATTTTGCCAAAGTTCGTACTAGGGGCTGTTTTGATGAATGTGTGTATTAAATAAATTAATTTGGTATTATAGATCAAGAGAAAAGAGATTCGAGTCGAGATCGGGGGAAAAATAAAGTTTATGAGGAGTAGGCTTGACTATTCTCATTTTATATCGAGGTAAGTTCATATGTAAATATTGTAATATAACTGTTATTTTAAATCATTTAGTGCTATTTATACGATATTATGATTGTTATCATCCAATTCTATGCTTTGTGGTCATTGTTGGACAACATGCAAAAATTTTATGAAAAATGTGAAAAATGTGAAAGACTACCTAAGTATCGTTATTGGTATTCCAAGGAGAATGGTAAAGGAGTATGAACGAGGAAAGTTTCGTTGAACCTTAGGAATAGATTAGGATATTTAGGCATCCGAACTCGTTGAGTTGAGTCTGAGTTCACTTATGGATGCAAATGTCCGAACTCGTTGAGTTGAGTCCGAGTTCGTGAGATGCAACTAGGCATCCGAGCTCATTGAGTTGAGTCCGAGTTCGCTTATGGGCGGGTTACATGGTAGCTTGGCTACATATGTGGCACTTATGTGCAAACGTTCCATGTATCCGAGTTATATTCCGATGTGTTCAACGGGTAAAATTCTAGTCAAATGGAATAATACTCAAGATGAAAGTGACGTATTGGTAAGTGTTGTGGAATGGGCACTTTGGACAGGTATGTACTTAACCCTCGGGTTGAGACTTGATACGACAACAATAATATGGTAAGATGATGAATGATGAATAGAAATGTGATATATGTTTTGGTGATATTATGCTAATGTTGGTTGGTATAATGGCTTTGTGTTATTTGTTATTTGCATGTGGACTTACTAAGCATCTATGCTTACTCCCTCCTATTCATTCTTTGTAGTTTTGACAAGTCAATTTGGAGATCGGGACGGTCGGAGGCACGTTCATACTATCACTGGACAATCGCGGTAAAATGACTTGTAATTTTTAGAAATATGGCATGTATAGCATACCAATCATTTTGTGTGTATAATTTTACGATATGACCCATGGATGGAATGGAAATGTTTGAGAATGATTAGCTATTGAAATGGCTAATCAAGTTTATATATGATAACATGTATGCTTTATGTCTTAACTAAGCCATGAAAATCCTTGGATAGGTAAAATTGACCACAAAACAGAATCAGACAGCAGCGGTGACGTGAATTTGAAAAATCACTAAAAATAGTAAAAATGAAATTAAATGATGACTAAGTTATGGAATCGAATTTTGATTAGTGTATTTTCATATGGAAGAAACGAAACTGGTAATTGAATTATATTTTATGAGATATTTAAGTTTTGGTGAAACAGGTTCAGAGCGATCTCTGAATCCCCTGTTCTGACTCTAAAAATTCACCATAAATTGTACAAGAATAATTAGGAGTTTTAACTCACATTTATACAAATCATGAGTCTAGTTTTATGAGAAACAAACGGCATAGTCATTGAAACTCTGTACAGGGACATATCTGATTCGTAATACACAGGGGTCAGAGTAGCCGAACCCTGAAACAGGGGAAAATTTAACTAATAAACTGTACTAATTGGCCAGACTAAAAATTCTAAAAAAAAATTATTAAGTAGATATATGAGTCTAGTTTTAGGAAAAATTTACAGAATTGGATTTCGAGTTTCGTAACTCGAGATATGGATTTTGTAGCGACTGTGATGCACTTAGCCAGCTTGTCTGGAAATTCTAAAATAAATTGTTTGAGCTGTTTAATTAATGAATTAAGTCTGTTAACACTTCGTGCTCGACTCCGATTATGGTCTCGGGTACGGGGGCGTTACATCTTCAACCTAAAAACACATGGAAGCCCTAGGAGAGAGAGGGAAAACTTTCAAGGCCTAATTGGGTAAGTTTTCTTGTCTCGTTTTTAGTAATTTTGAAATTTTTGAAACCAGGATAACTTAATCTCTCTATTTGAGGGATTAATTTGAAAAGCTAACAAAGTATGAAAAATGGGTCATGGATATAAATGCTGAAAATTAGAAATTTATGGTAGAAAATGAAAGGTTTTTTATTGTTAAACAACTTTTACAAAGTGATTTTGATGAAAACATGATTTAGGGACTAAAAAGTAAACTTGTGAAATTGAAGAAAAATTCTGAATTTTTATGAATATAAGTGCTGTAAAATTTGTAATGGGATTTTGGTTAGGCTTGGAAGAGGGAGTAAATTGCACAAGTTTCATTTTCCGAGCCTAGGGATGAAATCAGAATTTATGGAAATGTTAGAGGCAAAATGGTAATTTTGCTTAGGACGTAAATTGAGTCCATTTAAATATGAAATGTGTGAAATTGATGATTAAAGTCATTTATATAGATCTATACAACACTAATTCAAGGTTAGATCGAGGAAAAGAAAAGGTTTCAGATTAGTATATTTCTAACGCAAACAGGTGTCGAGGTAAGTTCGTGTAATTTAATCGAGTACGTAAATATGTTTAATTGAATGTTGTGTTATATGGAATCTGACTTATATTGATGTACATTACTTGATTGCTATAAGGAAAAATTGAATACGTGATTGTAATGGTGGAAAAATGGTTAAGTTCTGATTGAATATTGAATTTCGATGAATATATATGCTTTCTCAAAATGGATGAGGTCCTGTATTTGTTGCTGACGGATTTAGCTTGGACATGTAAGCCTATTGACCTCATTATAGAAAGGATTTAGTCTGGACGGGTAATCCTAATATAATACCTCTCGAGTATACGTTACGATTAGGGTTTAGCCTGGACTGGTAATCCTGAGCATACATTATATAAAGGATTTAGCCTGGAGTGGTAATCCTGTTATACGATATGTGGCTCGAGAGTGTGTTCCTTGGTTAAGTGCCCTAATGGGTACTATTGAAAAAGAATTGACCAGTTATTGAATTGTACACCTCGAGTGTACTACTTGAGCATCCATCAGAAATTTCAATAATTCAACGGACACAACTCTTGACATGGTATGAGAATTATGAGATGAAATGATAATGACTTGAAAAAATATTGCATGATGAGCTCACCTATGTTTACTTGATTGATATGAAGATTTTGGTGACTAACATGTTTGATTGAATGTATGTGTTAAGGAAATTTAGCCAAATGGATGGAAAACATGATATTGTATGCAGAGATTAAATAAGCAGGATTGGTAGGCCACGATGAATGATGGAATTGTTTAATTTGAATGCTTGGATTGGTTAGTATGGGATGGTGTTTCAAAGTGCAGGTCTTGGGCGAAATTTTGGGGTGAGAAATGAAGCTAGAAATGGATTCATTTTGTCCACACGGGCGTGTGCCTAGACCTTGTGTGAGATATGGACTAGTAACATGGGCATGTGGTTAGGCCGTTTGTCCTTACACCTTAATTTTGTGAAACAGAATGCTCAGAATTGAGCACACAAGCAGAGAAATGGGTGTGTGTCTCAATCGTGTGTGCTACACGGCCTTGAACATGGGCATGTGTCTTGGCCGTATGAAGCTTGCACCTATTTTCAAATTAAATTAATTAACCACACAGCCTAGCACACGGGCGTGTGGAATGGTCATGTGCACAAGTTAGAGAGTTACAAGGGGTCGAGCACGGCCTCTAGCATGGGCGTGTTCCTTGGACCACACAGGCGTGTAAGCCCTGCACCTTAGAAAATTTTTGTAATCTTACAAAAAATTCTTAGAGTCCCCGATTATGTCCCAACTCAATTCTAATGCTCGTATTGGACCTCAAGGGTTCAATTAGGGGACGTTTTGAATGATCTATGTTTATAAATAGTAATTTACATAAAATTATTTGTAAAATGTTTTAAAAGTTTCTATAATGCTCTGAAACCCTATTTTGATAACAAATATGGGTTAGGAGTGTTAAAATTTTGGCTTGGTTGAGATTGGTTAGTATGCCTATTGATGATATGTTTATATGCTATTTCGTATGTGTAGGTAAATGCATGTTTGGGTGAGAAAAATGGCTTGGAAAATATCCTATTTTTGTCCTCACAAGTAGAGACACAGGCGTGTGTCTTAGCCGTGTGTAACACACGGCTAGGTGACACGACCGTGTGTCCCCTGGTACTTAATTAGAAACCAATTCAGTAACTCCACACGGCCCAGCACATGGGCGTGTGACTTGGCCGTGTAGCACAAGTCAGTATGCCCTCCAGTTTTTGCATGGCCTGGCACGGACGTGTGAGGCCATTTCGAAGGGTACACTGGCTAGTCACACGGGCGTGTGGTTGTCCGTGTGACCCAAGTCAGAGAGTTACACAAGGTAGGACATGAGCTAGGACACGACCATATGATCCCATTTCTAATGTCCACACGACCTGTGACACGAGCATGTCTTTGGCCGTGTGAGACACACTCTTGGCCACACGGGCGTGTGTCACCTGTACTCAAATAATTTTCTATGGCTTTCCAAAATTTTCTTGAGTTCTTGTTTTAGTCTCGAACCATTCCTAATGCTTGTTTTTAGCCTCAAGGGCTCGTATTAGGGATTATATAATTGTATTTGAATGATGTTAGTTTGGATATGAGAATTGTATGATTGTTTAATTGATAAGTCCGGTAATGCTTCGAAACACTATTCTAGTGATGGATACAGGTTATTGGTGTTATAAGCTTACCAATCTGCTTGCTCAATTCTTTGTAATTCTTATATTGCCATGTGCCAAGGTCCTGGCCCACGATATCGATCCTTTCTATAATATCCTTGGTACCATTAAACGAAACACTTTTTATTATATTTTTAGCTTCCTTCTCTTTACCCCAGTAAGGATCATACCTAAACATAAGTCTAGAGTCTATCTGCTCTTCTCTTAGTTTACGCCCTTCCGTGTCCAAAACAATGGCATCATTGTCCGAATTCGCCTGACGTATCACCTTAGTTACGATGAAGGGGAATTTAGTAATATCATTAGCCAATATCATGAAGCGGTCAAGTCTTTCTTTAACCATAGAATCACCATCCTTATTATTGACCCAGGTGAACCACTCGTTATTTGTCTTCAAATCAACCAGAGGTAGCTCATCAATCATCTCACAAAAATCATCCATCAGGGCTTTTGGCTTCCTTCTACTACCCTCTGTAACATCCCTTACCCATATTCGACACCGAGATAAGGTCCGAGGCATTACCAGACTCAAACATAAACATTCATACAAAATCGAGCCATAAAATTTTGCCCAAGTTAAAACCATTCTTACACAGGCATATTGTACCTTATAAGGGCCTACGATGCCCAAAATATACGTTGAGTGTGGTTCGGGACTAAACTGAGAACTTTGAGAACTTTTGCGACACTTAGAAAACTTTCTTATTTTGCAGGGTCACACGACTGTGTGGGTACGCCGTGTGATCACACACACCCGTGTGTCTCGGGACACGCCTGTGTCCTCAGCCAGTGTACCTTTCTGTTTATGACATCATCAACAAAATAGGGTCACACGGCCAAGTCACATGCTTGTGTGCTTAGACCATATGGTGAATTAAATTCCAAAAATAAAGTGCAAACTTCACACGACCAGAGGACACGCCCATGTCCTGAGGCCGTGTCCTTCACACGGTTGAGACACACGGCCGTGTCCCTGCCCGTGTGTTTACTACCGCACATTCTATTTTACCTAATTAGGTTGCAGGGAACACACGGCCAGATCACATGCTTATGGGGCAGACCATGTGTCAGACACGGTCTAAACACATGCCCGTGTGTATACTCGTGTGGACAACTTTGAGGCTATTTTTCAAGCCTTTTTGTCACCGTAAATAACACATTTACACTTACACATCTCAATGACATCCTACATGGGATAAATAAGAACTTACACATTTATAAACATGGCTCATACATGTCAACTTCTTATTAATTTATACTTGCTTAAGAGTTCATATTTTATTTAGACCAAGCTTATCAAATCATATGCAATACGTAACATCAATTTACTTCCATTTCATACATCCATGCCTTAGATGTTATAATGCAATTTACTCACAATTCCATCATCAAACATCCATGATCATATTCACAATTCATCCATGCCAAATGCATTTAACCACATCATGAGTGACCATAGCACATGCATGCATATATGAATAAGATTACATCCCCACAATTAATATGATCCATATCTCATGACCATATACAAAATGAATCACCTAATCATTACACACCTGGCCAAATTGATATGACACATAATCAAAAAGACCAAGTCCCTATACATGCCATACTCAGAATTCTTTAATTCACTATACCCAAAAGATTAGTTTGATAGTGGGAATCGAGCTTCGACGTCCTTCGATCCTCGAGCTAGCTTGGCGATACTATAAGAAAATGGAAAAGAGAGGGGAGTAAGCATAAAGCTTAGTAAGTTCACATGTAAATAAATAGCAACATAAGCATGAACATTATACAATTAACATAACATAATTTTCATATATGTCATCATAATTTCATAGGCATAACTTACTCATTTTCAATTTTACCAAAAGTTCATCACATACCAAGCTCATTCATATGAGTTTTTTGTACATACCTATACCAACTCATAACATATTCTCAAATTTCCTCATCATTGACTTGTTGCATATCTCACTGGTTTACCCGTTGAACACTTGGAATACTATCGGATACACGGAAAGTTTGCACATAAGTGCCACATACGTAGTTAATGCTACCTCATATCTCATATTACACATTACTTACTCTTGAGCTAATCACGGGCCTGCTCACACAAGCTGATAGTCAGGATGTATCTACACGGGCTGCTCACACAAGCTAACAGGTACTTGCAACACATGTCGGGCTACCCAGCCACCAATAGGATGTATATCACTAGCACCTAGATTCACAAAGTCACATATACACATAATCGCATGAGCTTACAATCACATAGTTCCTAGTGACATGTCACTCGTATCATAATCTATTCCTAAGGTTCAAATGAGATTTTCTCGATGTCACATATTTGTCAAACTCGTTCACAATGTCATGTTCATAGACTATAACGTCATTCATACACTCTTCATAACAATTAAACATAGAGACTCATACATTAATAATACATTAAAACATGATATAACATTGCATTATTTACACATGAACTTACCTTGGTACCTAAATATGGCTAATTATTCGATTTAGTCCACAACTTTGTTCTTTCCTCGGTTTATGTCTGGACTCTGTTTTTTCTTGATCTATAATAGCAAATTCACTTATTTAATTACCACATTGTTCAAAACAGCCCATAAATCATACTTTGGTAAAATTACAATTTTGCCCTTAAACTTTCACATAATTACAAATTAGTCCCTAGGCTCGTAAAATGAAATATACTCATTTTCTTTGTTACCCAAGCCTAGCCGAACTTATAAGATGCTCATAACAGCCCATATTTCTCATCAAATCATACATCTTACTACTCATTTTCCAAACTTTACAAATAAGTTTGTTTTAGGTGTTTTCATGAAAAACCACTTAGTATAAGATGTTTGTCATACATCAAAATTTCATATTCCTCCATTAAACATCAAAATACATGCATGTCACCCATGGGTCAATTTTTAAACATGAACCCTAACTCAAAATAAGGCTAGAAATAGGTAGATCATGCTTCAAGGAACTCAAAAACATATATAACATTAAAAACGGGGCTAGGGTGTACTTACAATCGAGTTTGAAAAATGAAGAAAAACCCTAGCTATGGCTCTTCTAAGTTTTTGCACACACTTGAAGAAGATGAGAAATTTTTTCTTCATTTTTCCCTTTTTATTCTTTTATTAACCAAATGACCAAAATGCCCTTTAATGCCTTTCTTTCAAATTTTCCTATGTTCATTTTTGTCCATAAAAATAGAAATTAGGAAAATTGCTATTTAAGGACCTCTAATTAATAATCCATGGCAACTTCATGCTTAAAGCTTCTAGAATTCACATTTGCAACTTTTGCAATTTAGTCCTAAAAGTTAATTTGGACACTTATTCACAAAATTTCTTTATGAAATTTTCACACAAGCATTGCCATCTAAGCTAGAAAAGATTCATAATGTGTTTCATGTATCGATGCGTCAATGATACAGTTCTAATCCTTTGCATGTTATTTTCTTGACTGAAGTTGAGATTCAGTCAGATTTATCGTATACTAAAGAACCGATCTGAATTCTAGCTCGTGAGATCAAAGAGTTGGGAAATAAAAGAACAGCGTTAGTAAAAGTATTATGGCATCGACACGGAGTAGAAGAAGCTACGTGGGAAATCGAGGATGCTATGAGAAAGCAATATCCAAATCTATTCACTGGTAAAATTTTCGGGGATGAAAATCCCTAAGGGGGGAGAGTTGTAACAGCCTGGTTTTAGATAAATCAGAACAGTAGTTTTAGAACCACAAATCTGAGGTCTTAAAATTATTTTAATATTATTTTTGGTGTTTACAGTATGTGAATTTATATGTGTGAAAATTGTGTGAGCTAATTTTATCGTTTAATAGCTCAATTTAAGAAAAATGACTAAATCGCGTAAAATGCAAAAGTTACATTCCACTTGTTAAAAGTGTGTAATTCTCATGACTTATCAAATGAAAGGTCCTTATGCTGTAATTAGACCAGTGATAGTGGAAATTGTCATAAATGGGCACATATGAGGTGATTTTATAATGTTTTTATTAAAGATAAATTTGGTATTTGATTATTAAGTTAACATTAAGGGAAAACAAAATCAAAACGATGGCCATTTATCATATTTTATGGCTGAACGGAGCAAGGGAGAAAGCTAAAATAGGTTTTGATATTCAACACTCTCCTAGCTTGATCGAGGTATGTTTTGAGCTCAGTTTTTGATGATTTTTATATTTCTGTGATTGTTGCTTTGAGTGCTAGCTAGCCCATGCCTCAATTTTTAAAAGTGTTTATGATTTTAAAAGTTTCCATTGATTAATGCTTGAGTTCTTGAATGTTTGATGATGGAAAATGAGTATTTTTTAATAGATTATTATGTTTTATAAAGTGATTTTTAGTGAAATTGCATAAAAGGGATTAATTTGGAAAAAGAGGAAAATGTGTGGTTAAATATGTGAAATAAATCAAAATATGGGATGGTATGAAGCTATATGAAATCTGGCTAGCATGAATTTAGAATTAAATTGTGTAATTTGTGATTTTGTGAAATAAGGACTAAATTTTAAGAAATGTGAAATTATAGGGGTTAATCTGTAAAATGCCCCAAATTGTGTGTTTGGATGAAATTGAATAAATTGAGGAATAAAAGAGTTAATTTTGAATTTATATAGATCCTAAAATAAAGAAATCAGATTTAGATCGAGGAAAATCGAAAGTTATCGAGTAATCAATCTGATTCATCTATTCCGATTAAGAGGTAAGTTCATATGCAAATAAATGTCTTAAAATTTAATTATATATGTTTTATTATCATTGAATTGCTATGAATGTCGATCGAGCAAGTACGAGCATAAATCGACGAAGTTACGACATCCGAAAGTCCCGTACAAACCCTAGGAATAGTATATGATACAAATTTCATGACATTAGGTTATCGAGATGTGATTACATGTAAGACCATGTCTGAGACATTGGCATTGTATTGAGATTACATGTAAGACCCTGTTTGGAATAGTGGCATTGATATGTGATAACATGTAAGACCATATCTAGGATATGGAATTGTACGAGCTTATGTGATTTCTGAGTATCCTTATTGATTCTGAATGGTTCAATGGGCAAAGTCAAGTTGCGAAAGAATATGTGAATGAGCTAAGTGACTCATGTACGTACGAAATTCATACGAGTATTGAAAAGGGGAAATATTTGGTGAACTCGATTAAGACATTGAATATATGTTCGATGGGACAGGTTTGTGAATTTGAATGAAATTAATTATGTTAAACATATTTGAATTGAAATGAAAATCTTCATGTGAAAGCTTTATTTGAATATGGCTTACTAAGCTTTTAAAGATTACTTTGTATGTTCTTTTCATGTTTTATAGATTATCGAAGCTAGCTCAGACTCAGAGATGGTTGGGAAAACATCATCGCACTATCGATCATCTTGTTGATACTTTTGGAGCTTTGTATATTTGGTATATGGCATGTATAGGCTAGTGTCATTGTGGTATGTTTTGAGACTTGATTTTTAGCTATGAGATTTGGCTTGTAAATGTTGGTGTGAATTTGGCCATTTAAGTTGGCTTAAGTTATGTGTTTGATAAGTTATTTATGTCATGTATATAATGCCTTATATGTTGCCTTATTTTAGTATGTTTTCCATAGTTGTTGATGTAGCCAAATAGTAATTATTTGGTTAATTAGGAGATGATGTATTAATGCTTGGAAGGCTGGCATAATGTGGTATGATTTTGAGACGGATATATGGTGTAAATTGTGTCATGAAATAGAGGATAATTTGATGACTAATGCAATTAGTAGTTGTGTGAGATTGATGATTTATGCACTTGGATTTTGTATGTTTTTTTAATATGGAATTAAGTAGTTGATATAGCTGAATATAGATGACATGATTTATGTATGAATTGACCTGTTTTGGTTGCCTATCTATGTGTTGAATTAGTACCAATTTGGGTTGCTTTGTGTACATGAGAGTCGGGTTGAAAATTGGCTTTTCAAATGGCCTATTTTTGTCCACACGAACAGAGACACGGGCGTGTGTCTCAGCCGTGTACGACACACGATCATATTACACGGACATGTGTCCCTTAGGTTACCCTTCGAATTAAAGTCAATATACCATACGGTTTTGACACGGCCTAGACACACGGGCGTGTCTACTGGCCGTGTGTGACACAGGGGCTGGCACATGGGAATATGGTCGATCGTGTGACCCAAGTCAGTAACCCCCTAGATTTCCCACAGCCTGGCACATGGGCGTGTCCTCAGCCGTGCGGTGTAAGCGAATATGTATGTCCTATTTTCACACGGCCTATTACAAGGGCGTGTCTGGTAGCCGTGTGAGCTACATGACCTGTTCACACGGGCGTGTGACCTTGAAATCAAAGAAAGTTTTCTAAGTTTCCCAAAGTTTGCGAATGTTATCGGTTTAGTCTCGAACCACTTTTAAGCATGTTCTAATGTCTCACAGAGCCTTACAACAGACAATATGGTTATGTTTGATTGATGTTTATGTTGAAATAATTAATGTATGATGTAACATCCCGATTTTGGGCCTAGTCGAAATAGTAGTTTTGGGATCACAAATCCAACGTAAGAAAATTCATTCTTATTATATTTTTATGGTCTACAATTTCACAGAATGATTTCGTGAAAATTTCGTTCGAAAATTTTGATGTTTGGGCACTCAATTTAGTCAAAAGGACTAAATTGTAAAAAAGTGCAAAAGTTGAGTTCCACATGTTAGAAGGGTTAAATTGTTATGAGTTTTTAAATTAAAGGTCCTTAAATGGCAATTATACCATTAGTTAGTGATGGACAAAAATAGACATGAATTGGGTGTAATAAAATATTTTTAAGTTAGGGGTATTTTGGTAATCTAATAATTAAAAGAATTAAAAAGCCAAAATAGCCAAAATTAGTCCATCTTCGTCATGCTCCAGCCGAAAACTGCATGGACACCATGGCTAGGGTTTGGCCAAACTTTCCAAGCTCCATAGTAGGTGCGTACTAGCCCCGTTTTTAATGTTCTTTACATTTTTAAAATCCTCGTAACCCTATTTACCTATTTCTACCATTAATTTGAGCTAGGGTTCATGTTTAAAAATTGACCCATGTGTGACATGCATGCATTTTGATGTCTAATGGTAGAAATGAGTGTTGGGTGTTAAATAAACGATTTTTACTAAGCGATTTTCAATGAAAACGTCCAAAAGGACCATTTTGTAAAAGTTGTAAAAATGGTATAAAAGGGTGTTTTGATGAGAATTGTAGTTTGCTATAGTTATGAAAATGGTTTGGCTAGGCCTATAGAGTGAGAAAATAGAATAAAAATCACTTTACGAGCCTAAGGGAAAAAGTGTAATTTTGACAAAGTTTAGGGGCAAAAATATAATTTTTCCAAAATATGATTTTTTCATCACATTAAATAATGTGACTAATAAATAGACTAAATGTGATATTATGGATCAAGGAAAACGAGGATTAGACCTAGATCGGGTGAAAAATGGAAAATCGACGGTTAAGTTCCTTTTTGCTATTTTGGTGCCGAGGTAAGTTCGTGTGTCAATAATATCGCAATGCTATAATTGAATTAAAAATTATATATTATTATTGCACGAATGGCATGATTTAATATATTGAAAAGTAATGAAAGAATGGTATATAAAATTTGTGAGAACAATGATATATGACTAGTAGCACATGAAACATTTGATGGTTCAATCATTGATGGCTTGCTATATAATAGCTGAATATATTGAGAATTTGATATAACATGATGTTTTATTAAGTTGGATAACTTGTGAAAGAGTGAAAAGGAAGGTAAGTCCATTTGCAAGTGAATACAATGTGTGAGGTATGTTAATTGCTTAAATGTTGATTATATGATAAATATATGCTCTTGATAAGAATATGATTTGAATGCTCAAAGTATGAAAATTTATGAAACATTGACATGATTGATAATAAGAGGAAGAATAATATCGGTTGAATGAAATAGGATATTCGATGGATTCTTGAAAAGTAATTGATGGTAAAAATGATCTAGCTCATGCGGGTGTTCCTTAAGTGATCCAGCCTCTCGAAGAATATGTGTGCTGAAAAGGATTTAGCCTAGACAAGTAATCCAAAATAGGTTCTGAGTTTAGCTTGGACTGGTAATTCAGATCCGAGCTCATTAGAGTATATGTCATTGTAGGGGATTTAGCCTGGACTGGTAATCCCGATGATACTCTATGAGTTTATATTACGGGGAATTTAGCCTAGACTGGTAATCCCATCGTAAGAACGAGACGCACGGGAGTGCAGGCTTAAAATGATCACTTGTATGAATTGACGGTTAGTGGGATATCCATCAAGATTCTAAGAAATTCAACAAGATTAATATGAGAAATGAAATAAAAGGTTCTTGTCGTGATAAACTCATTTATGTTATATGATACTATTGTGATGCATGTGAATTATCATGTTTGGTCGAGTGTTATGCTAAATGATAGCACAGGTAAGTACTCGAAACTCATGGACTTGTGATAAGAATGAAAATGAATGAGTGATACTTATGAGAGTAATTTCATGAAAAACTTGTGATGGTTATCATTATATTGTACTAAAACAGTTTGGACAGCAACAATAATCCTAATTTGAAAATCCAACAAAAATTATGGAAATCAAATTAAAGGCTGAATAAATATGGAATTAAAGCTTATTAAGTGTAGTTTCTTATAAAGGAAATGACGTAAGTAAATGAATCTCCTACTATGAGATATTTGAATTTTTGTGAAATTGGGTCAAAGTGATCTCAGACTCCCTATTTTAACTTTGGAAAATCATTAAAAATTGTATGAAAATAATCATTGGTTATAAATTATATTTTAAAAATCCATAATGAGTCTATTTTCAAGGAAAATAGATAAGAGCATCACTCGAGTCCCATACTATGAGATAATTAATTCGTAGTGAAGAGAGGTTGGAATTGTCAAACAACAAAACAAGGGTAATTTTAGAATAAATTGTACTTATTGGCTAAACCAAAAATTCTAAAAATTTTATGGTGATAATATATGTGAGTCTAGTTTTAGGAAAATTTAACGGATCTTAATTTGGAGTTCTGTAGCTCAATATATTAATAATTTAGTGTCTGTGACTCGACAAAATAGCTTAACTGGACTTTGAACAAATAGAGAGAAATTGAGAAATAGCATGTAATACATTGCTTATTATTTTCATGCGAGCTTACTAAGCGTAAAGCTTACTCCCTCCTTTCCATTTTCTTTTAGTGTTGTTAGGTCGGCTCGAGGTTGGAGATCGTAGGAGGCAACATCACACTATCAAGCCAATACCTTTGGAGTATTGATACATATGTTAGAAATATCAAGTGAGTGGCATGTATAGGGACCTAGTTTTATGACATGTGTTATTATGATTTGGCCAAATGTATTGGCCTATTTTGAGCTATTGTATATGTCCATGAGATGTGGCTCATATTGATTAAGGCTTGTAAGTCTAGTTAGTCATGTTATGATTTATTGCTTATGATGTGAAGATATGATATGTTTGTATCATAATTGAGGATGTTGAATGCCACTGGATCCATGTATATATGTGTGCAAGTAAGGGTGACAAAAAGGCTTAGAAAATAGCCTAAGAGTTAACTACACGGGATGAGACACGGCCGTGTGCCTCAACCATATAAGGGACATGGTCTGGTGACATGGTCGTATGGCCTGGCCGTGTGGTTCAATTTATTTGCTGATGTCATAAACGGAGATTTACACGGCCTGAGGACACGGGCATGTTGATAGCATATGGGCTTTCTTTTGTGTCCACAAGGGCGTGTGACCCTATTTCATGAGAAAAAAATTCTAAGTTTTCCCAGAACTTTCCAAAGTTTTCAGTTTAATCCTGAACCTTTTCTAAAGTATGTTTTGGGTTTCGTAAACCCAAATAAGGGACTATGTGCATGTGATTGAATGTTTTAAAATATAAATGGAATTTTATGGCTCGGTTTGCATGACTGTTTACGATGAAGTCCGGTAATGCCTCATATATTGTCCCGGCGTCGAACATGGGTAGGGGGTGTTACATATGATAAATGTATGCTTTTGGTAATGTGATTGATTGGTAATACCTTGTAGCCCTATTTCTGCGACAGATACGGGTTAGGGGTGTTACACTTAATTGGTATCAGAACTACGATTTAGTCTATTCTAAGACTAACGTAACGTGTGAGAGTCTAGCTATACATGCTATATATAGAAACTGTGATAGTATGATGATTCCTGATAATTAAAATGTGATTTTCGTTTAACAAATGGATCCCAATCGAGCAATAGCTGACGATGTGGAAAGTAATGCACCTATTCCCACTCAAGGGGCAGTGCCGACCGATTCTAGACGTATTTCTAGTAGCCAACGGGGAGAGATTAAGCAAGCCTTCTTCCAAATGATGAGTGAGTGGTTCACAGAGTTCATTCGAACGAATCCGACTACCCAACAACCTCCAACCCCACCTGTTCCTCAATAAGTTCTAATTGTGCCGCAAGTGTTAGATTCGATTCGATTGAGTAAGCCACCAGTGGATAAGATACGTAAACACAGGGCCGAAGAGTTTCGGGCTACAATTGATGATGATGCTGAGAGGGCTGAGTTCTGGCTCAAAAACACAATCATAGTATTCGTGGAATTGTCTTGTACTCTAGAAGAATGTATCAAATGTGTTGTATCTTTGCTGAGAGATAATGTGTATCATTGGTGGAAAACGTTGATATTTGTAGTTCTGAGGGAATGGGTCACCTGGGAGTTCTTTCAATTCGAATTCTGAAAGAAGTATATAAGTCAAAGATTTCTCGATTAGATACATAAAGAATTTATGGAATTGAAACAAGGCCGAATGACTGTGATAGAATATGAAAGAGAGTTCGTATGATTGAGAAAATATGCTCGGGAATATGTTTCTACTAAGAGATCATGTGTAAACAATTCGTTGACGGGTTAAATGAAGATATAAAGCTATAAGTTGGGATTCTGCAAATCAGAGAATTTATTGTGTTAGTAGAGAGGGCTTGTAAAGTTGAGGATCTTAGCAAAGAAAAGAGAAAAGCTAATTTTGAAGTAAGAGATTCGAGAAAGAGATCAGCTAGTAAATCTTATCAGTCTGCATTGAAAAAAATTCGAGACTGGTTTAATCATTCCAATGCATTTGTGGGGCATTCAAACAAAGATCGAGTGAGACAACAGTTGAGCTTCAAAGCTCCAGCTACTTCAATAGCTAGTGTTGGGAGTGCGAGACCTAACTGACTTGAATATAAACATTATGGTAAAAGGCATTCTAGTGATTGTAGATTGAATGATCGGGCCTATTTTAAATGTGGATCTTTGGATCATTTTATTTGTAATTGTCCTGAGTTGGCTGAGCAAGATACAGTACAGAATATGAGGCCGAGTAACACTTCTACTTGAGGTAGACCACCCAGAAACATGGGAAATGTGAGTGGTAGCCAGAAAGCGACTAAAGATACTACTGCGAGATTTGATGCTAGAGCACCTGTACGAGCCTACTCTATTCGCGCTCGCAAAGAAACATCATCTCCAGACGTTATTACTGGTACTTTTACTCTCTATGATACTAAAGTTATTGCATTGATAGATCCAGGATCAACTCATTTGTATATATGTCTGAACTTAGTATCCAGTAAGACTTTGCCTATAGAGTCTACTGAGTCTGTAATTAGAGTATCGAACCCTTTAGGCAAGTGTGTGTTGGTTGATAAAGTGTGCAAGAATTGTCCATTGATGATTCAGGATATTTGTTTTTCGGCTGATCTAATGTTGTTACCATTTGACGAATTTGATATAATTTTGGGTATGGATTTGCTAACCTTGCATGATACTGTTGTGAATTACAAAATGAAGACGGTATATTTGAGATGTCAGAATAATAAGATTATCCGAATTGAGTCAGATGATTTGTACGGCTTGCTAGCAGTGATTTCTTCAATGTTGACTCAAAAATATGTGAGAAATTATTTTGCTTATTTGCTTGATACAAAAGTGACTAAAAAGAAGATTGAATCAGTGCCAGTTGCATGTGAGTATTCAGATATGTTTCCTGAAGAGTTTCCAAGTTTACCACCGATCCGAGAGGATGAGTTTGGTATTGAGTTAATACTGGGTACTACGCCGATATCGATAGCTCCTTACAGAATGATTCCAACATAGTTAAAAGAATTAAAAGCTTAGTTGCAAGAACTGACTAATAGAGGTTTTGCAAGACCGAGTTTCTCGCCTTGGGGTGCTCCTGTGTTGTTTGTGAAAAAGAAAGATGGCATAATGAGAATGTGTATAGACTACCGACAATTTAAAAAAGTGACAATCAAGAACAAATACCCTTTACCTCAGATTGATGATTTGTTTGATCAGTTAAAAGGGGCTACAGTGTTCTCAAAGATAGATTTAAGATCGGGCTATTATCAGTTGCGAGTTAGAGATGCTGATGTGCCAAAGACTGCGTTCAGAACGAGGCATGGTCATTATGAATTCTTAGTTATGCCTTTTGGACTAATGAATGCTCCTGTATTCTTTATGGATTTAATGAACCATATTTTCGGACCGTACTTAGATCAATAATTTGTTGTGTTTATTGATGACATATTGATATCTTCATGAGATAAATCTGAGCATGCCGAGCATCTAAGTAGTGTAATACAGACTTTACGTGATAAGCAATTATATACAAAGTTCAGTAAATGTGAATTTCGGTTGCGCGAAGTTGGTTTTCTGGGACATATTGTGTCAGCATTGGGTATTCGAGTCGATCTGAACAAGATTTCTGCAATAATGGATTGGAAGCCTCCGAGAAATGTATCCGAAGCCCATAGTTTTCTAGGACTTGCCAGCTATTATTGACGGTTTGTGAAAGGCTTTTCGATGATTGCAACTCCATTAATGAGATTGCTTCAGAAATATATAAAGTTTGAATGGTCCAAAAAATGCCAGAAAAGTTTTGATCAGCTAAAAGTTCTTTTGACTAAAACTCCAGTTTTAGTACAGCCAAAATCGGGTAAAGAATATGTGATTTATAGTGATGCATCGTTGAATGGTTTGGGCTATGTTTTGATGTAGGAAGGAAAAGTTATAGCTTATGCCTCGAGATAGATGAAGCCGCATGAGTTAGCAGCCACTGTGATTGCATCGAAGATTTGGCGCCATTATTTGTATGTTGAGAAATGTCATGTTTATTTATACTACAAGAGTTTAAAATATCTAATGACTCAAAAAGAGTTGAATTTGCGACAGCAGAGATGGCTAGAATTGCTAAAAGATTATGAGCTAGTGATTGACTAGCATCCGGGAAAAGAAAATGTTGTTGTTGATGCATTAAGCCAGAAATCTTTATTTGCTCTACATGCAATGAATACTCAGTTAACTTTTTCTGATGACGAATCGATAGTAACTGAGTTGAAAGCAAAACCGTTGTTTGTATAGCAGATTTATGAATCTCAGAAAACTTATAATGAAATGTTAGCTAAAAGAGCTCAATGTGAATCTAAACCTGAATCAGAATTTCAAGTTGATTTTGATGATTGTTTGAGATTCAAGGATCGAATATGTATTCTGAGGAATTCAGAGTTAATTCAGATGATTTTGAACGAAGCACATAGTAGTCATTTATCTATTCATCCAAGAAGTATGAAAATGTATAATGACTTGAAGCAGCTTTATTGGTGGCATGGCATGAAACATGATATTTCAGAATTTGTTTCAAAATGTTTGATTTGTCAACAAATTAAAGCCGAGCATCAGGTACCGTCTGGTTTAATTATGATTCCTGAGTGGAAGCGGGATAGAGTGACTATGGATTTTGTTCAAGGTTTGCCCTATATCCCAGTAAGAAAAATGCAATCTAGGTTGTTGTTGACCGGTTGAAAAAACAGCTCATTTTATTCTGGTGCATACAAATTATTCGCTTGACAAGCTTATTGAGTTGTACATCTCCGAGGTTGTGAGATTACACAGAGTACCTGTTTCTATTGTTTCAGTACAAAACTACACTTTAGTACCACATTTCACCCGCAAATGGATGGTCAATCCGAGAGAGTTATACAGATGCTTGAAGATATGTTGAGATGTTGCATTCTTGAGTTCGAAGGTATGTGGGAAAGGTATTTGCAGTTGATTGAATTCATGTATAAAAACAACTTTCAATCGAGTATTAAAATGGCTCCGTACAAAGATTTATATGGTCGAAAGTGTCGAACACCATTGTACTGGACTGAGCTAAGTGAGAATAAGATTCATGGGGTTAATCTAATTAAAGAGACTGAAGAAAAAGGGAAAGTAATTCGTGATATTCTGAAAGCAGCTCCGGATCATCATAAATCATATGCAGACTTGAAATGGAAAAATATTGAGTTTCAGGTCGGGGATAAAGTATTTTTGTAAGTATCTCTGTGGAAGAAAATACTTCGATTTGGTCATCAAGGCAAATTGAGTTTGAGATTCATCGGGCCGTATGAGATTATCAAGCAAGTTGGACCAGTGGCTTATCGGCTAGCATTGCCGTTTGAGTTAAAAAAGATTCATAATGTGTTTCATGTATCAATGCTTCAATGATACAAATCTGATCCTTCACATGTTATTTCCTCGACTGAAGTTGAGTTTCAGTTAGATTTATCATATGCTGAAGAACCGATCTAAATTCTAGCCTGTGAGATCAAAGAGTTGAGAAATAAAAGAATAGCGTTAGTAAAAGTATTATGGCATTGACAAGGAGTAGAAGAAGCTATGTGGGAACCCGATGATGCTATGAGAAAGCAATATCCAAATCTATTCGCTGGTAAGATTTTTGGGGACGAAAATCCCTAAGGGGGAGAGTTGTAACAGCCTGATTTTAGATAAATCAGAACAGTGGTTTTGGAACCACAAATCTAAGGTCGTAAAATTATTTTAATATTATTTTTGGTGTTTACAGTATGTAGATTTATATGTGTGAAAATTATGTGAACTAATTTTATTGTTTAATAGTTTAATTTGAGAAAAATGACTAAATCACGTAAAATGAAAAAGTTGCATTCCACTTGTTAAAAGTGCTTAATTGTCATGGCTTATCAAATGAAAGGTCCTTCTATTGCAATTTGAGCATTGATAGTGGAAATTTTCATAAATGGGCATATATTAGGTGATTTTATAATGTTTTTATTAAGGGTAAATTTGGTATTTTATTATTAAGTTAATATTAAGTAAAAACAAAATCAAAATGATGGCCATTTATCATCTTTTATGGCTGATTGAACCAAGGGAGAAAGCTAAAATAGGGTTTTGATATTCGACACTCTCCTAGCTTGACTAAGGTTGTTTTGATCTCGGTTTTTGATGATTTTTATGTTTTTGTGATCGTTGCTTTGAGTACTAGCTAGCCCATGCCTTAATTTTTGAAAGTGTTGATGATTTTGAATATTTTCATTGATGAATGCTTGAGTTCTTGAATGTTTGATGATGGAAAATGAGTATTTGTTATTAGATTATTATGTTTTATAAAGTGATTTTTAGTGAAATTGCATAAAAGGAATTAATTTGTGGAAAGAGGAAAATGTGTGGTTAAATGTGTGAAATAAATGAAAATATGGGCTGATATGAAGCTATATGAAATTCGGCTAGCATGAAATTAGAAAGAAATTGTGTAATTTGTGATTTTGCGAAATAAGGACTAAATTGTAAGAAATGTGAAATTATAGGGGTTAATGTGTAAAATGCCCCAAATTGTGTGCTTTCGATGAAATTGAATAAATTGAGGAATCAAAGAGTTACTTTTTAATTTATATGGATCCTGAAAGAAAGAAATCGGAATTCAATCGAGGGAAATCGAAATTTATCGAGTAATCAACCCGATTCATCTATTCCGACTAAGAGGTAAGTTCATATGCAAATAAATGTCTTTGAATTGAATTATATATGTTTTATTATCATTGAATTGCTACGAATGTCGAACGAGCAAGTATGAGCATGAATCGACGAAGTTACGACACCCGAAAGTCCCGTTCGAACCCTAGGAATAGTATAGGATACGAATGCCATGACATTAGGTTATCGAGATGTGATTACATGTAAGACCATGTCTGGGACCCTGTCTGGGATAGTGACATCGATATGTGATAACATGTAAGACCATATCTAGGATATGGCATTGCATGAGCTTATGTGATTTCCGAGTATACTTATTTCTTTCGAATGGTTCAATGGGCAAAGTCAAGTCACAAAAGAATATGTGAATGAGCTAAGTGACTCAGGTACGTATGAAATTCATATGAGTATTGAAAAGGGGAAATATTTGGTGCATTTTTTTAAGACATGAAATATATGTTCAACGGCAAAGGTTTGCCAATTTGAACGAAATTAGTTATGTTAAACATATTTGAAGTGAAGTGCAAACGTTCATTTGATAGCTTTATTTGTATATGGCTTACTAAGCTTTTAAAGCTTACTTTGTGTGTTCTTTTCATGTTTTATAGATTATCAAAGCTAGCTCGGACTTAGGGATCATTGGGAAAACATCATCACACTGTCGATCATCTTGTTGGTACTTTTGGAGCTTTGTATATATGGTATATGACATGTATAGGCCAGTGTCATTGTCGCATGTTATGAAACTTGATTTTTAGCCATGAGATTTGGCTTGTAAATGTTGGTGTGAATTTGACCATTCAAGTTGGCTTAAGTTATGTGTTTGATAAGTTATTTATGTGATGTATATAATGCCTTATATGTTGGCTTATTTTGGTATGTTTTCCATAGTTGTTGATATGGCCAAGTAGTTATTATTTGGTTAATTAGGAGATGATGTATTAATGCTTGGAAGATTGGCATAATGTGGTATGATTTTGAGATGGAGATATGGTGTAAATTGTGTCATGAAATAGATGATTATTTGATGAGTAATGCAATTAGTAGTCATGTGAGATTGATGATTTTGGCACTTGCATTTGGTATTGATAAACCGTAATTTATACATATTTTTATCCCATGCTTAGCACATTTATGGATGATTTCTCCTTAGATTTGTTGAATTTGATGCTTCTAATCCTTTAGTTTCATGTTTTATACTTAGGTGAGCATAGGAGAGTAAAAAGAGCGAGAAACAGGTTAAAAGTAGAGAAAATGGACCAACATGGGAAATTAACACGGCTTGGACTTCCTCACACGGGTAATCCACATGGTCGTGTCCATTTGGCAGAATCAAAGCACGACTTACACGGGTAGACCACACGCCCGTGCCTATTTAACAGCCATGACCATGGTCTGAAGCAATTGCACACGGGCGTGTCCCTGTCGAGCCCAAGTATAGTCCTATTCAGAAAAGGCCTCTTTTGAGGGCTCTTAGGCATTCTAAAGCCTATTTAAACACCTGAGGAGGCACTTAGAAGAGAACACACAGAGTAGGAGGAAGGAATTACTCAAGGAAAGCCGATTGATCCATCTTAGAAGCTAGATTCATCGTCAAGACTGAAGATCTCCCTTCAATTTCCTTCAGGAGTTTTAGGTTTTCTTTATGTTTTGTTATCTTTATTCTTTTGAGATGTTTTCTTTCATAATTATGAACTAAACACCCTAAATACCTAAGGGGAATGAAACCTAAGATGGATCTTGTTATTATTATCTGAATCGTATGATAAATATTTGACTTGTTCTTAATTATGTGTCCTTAATGCTTGTTTTAATATTCCAGGATATTGATTCAAGTTAATGCGCTTATTCAGAGGAGCAAAAGTCCCTGTCTAAGAGTAAATTTGTCGTTATTAAGCGGAGTTGATTGCACGCCTAGAGATAGGGTGACAAGATTTTTCCGGATTAGGGTGAAACCTAATAAGGGAGTCCATAGATCGAGTTAATGCAACACTCGGGTATTAATTAGAAAGAGATTTCAATTAATCAACTTAGGGTTAGACATTATTAGTCTCGAGAGAGATAATAATTTAACTTAGGGATTTCTACGGATCAAGTGAAATGAATAAATCGTCTTAGAGTCAAATAACAAGTGAAGTCTTGGTGGATTTTTCCTTTGGTATTGTCTTAATCAATCAAGTTTTCCCAAAAGCATTCCCCTAATTTTCTCTCTGTGCACCCTTAGTTTAGTTAATTAGTTTAGATAAACAAATCCCTTAATTTTTAGGTTAGATAATAAAAAGAAAGTAATTACTAGTACTCTTACTTCCTTTGGGTTCGACAATTCGATCTTGCTAAAGCTATACTACTGTTCGATAGTTACATTTGCCTTCATCGTGATAATAGTTAGTTTCAAGAACGATTAATTATAAATTTTTAAGACCTGTCGCGAATATCACGTACCAAGTTTTTGGCGCCGTTTCCGGGGAACTAAGATATTAGGAACACTCGATTTTTATTACTTTAGCCATTTTACTTTATTTGCAATTTAAATTTTTATTTTCTATTCTAATTTTCTCTTTTATTCACTTCTGACAGGTTTTTCTAGTTTAAGACCAGAAGAAACCCGTCACGACCTTTACTTTTTGATAGTGAGATAGATCACATAGCTCGTAGAAACTGAAGAGAAATAAGATGAAGCTTAAGATACAGAGAGGAAGAGCAAGAAGACGATAATTAAACCACAATCGAGGAGATGGCTGAAAATCAGGAAAATCCACTACCTCCTGCGATTGCCGCTGATCCAGTAAATCAGAATCATTCTCCATGAACTATGTATGATTGCGCTAAACTGAATTTAACAGGAACTGAGTCAAGTATAGTTAGGCCTGCTATTACTGCAAATAATTTTGAACTGAAACCTAACATGATTCAAATGATAAAGTAATTTGTTTAGTTTGATAGTTTACAGGATGAGGATCCAAACATCACTTGGCGAATTTTCTAGAGTTTTGCGACACATTTAAAATCAATGGTGTTTCTAATGATGCCATTCATCTTCAGTTATTTCCCTTTTCATTAAAGAATAAAGCTAAACAGTGGTTGAACTCATTACCACAAGGGTCAATCACTACTTAGGTACAAATGACCGAAAAGTTTTTACTAAAATATTTTCTATCGGCTAAAATGACTAAAATAAGGAATGATATCTTTTCTTTTGTGCAAATGGATCTAGAAACACTCTACGATGCATGGGAAGGATCTATTGAGAAGGTGCCCTCACCATGGGCTACCACTCTGGCTACAGGTTAAAACTTTTCACAATGGGTTGAATCCTTCGACTAGACAGATGGTTGACGCAGCCGCTGGTGGAACTATCAATAATAAGACACCTGATGATGCTTATGAATTTATAGAAGAGATGTCACTGAATAATTATTAGTGGAAAGTCATGAAGACAAAGCCAACGAAAGCAGCCGGCATTTTTAACGTCGATTCGGTCACCATGCTCTCTAATTCGGTAGAACTTTTGAATAGAAAAATTGATGGTTTTCTTGGTTCTTCACAGGTTCACCCATTAATGCAATGCAATGCAAGTGAAAGAGGAACGAGCAATTCAGAATACCTACCTTATGGCTACAACATGGAAAATGAGCAATTAAATTATATGGGTAATAATCCTCGACCTCAAAATAATCCCTATAGCAACACTTATAATGCAGAATGGTGGAACCACCCAAATTTCTCATGGGAAGGCCAAAGGAATCAAAGAACACCAGCACCTCTAGGCTTCCAACAACCACCTTACCAACAAGAGAAAAAGCTGAACCTTGAGGAGATGCTAACAAAATTTATCTCGGTGTCAGAAACTCATTTTCAGAATATCGAGATAGCACTTAAGAATCAACAAGCGCGATCCAAGGGCTCGAAACTCAGATAGGCTAGCTCACTAAATTGATATACGAACGACCATAAGATAGCCTACCGAGTAACACTGAATCTAACCCAAGAGAGCAGCTCAATGTGATTACCATACAAGATGAGGAAGGGTTAGTTGCACCTGAACCAAAACCAAGGTAAGAAACTGTGGTAAGTAAAGGTAAAGGTGAGGTGGACCACAATGACCAAAAACGGGTAAGTAAAGAGTACAAACCACGTGTACCATACCCCAATACGACATGGAAAGACCACTCAGGCGAACAATTCGATAAATTCCTTAAACTTTTAAAGAAATTACATATTAACTTACCGTTTATTGAGGCTCTTTTGTAGATACCGAAAGCAGTTAAATTTTTAAAGGAGCTTTTAGGAAATAAGCGGAATTTAGACGAGGCGTCGTATGTGGAGATGAATACAGTTTGCTCAGCCATTCTGCAGAATAAGCTGGCCAACAAATTGAAAGATCCATGGAGTTTTACGATCCCTTATTTAATTGGTAGCTTAGATGTTAATAACGCCTTGGCCGATTTAGGGGCTAGTATCAATGTCATGCCTTACAAAATGTTTAAGCAACTAGGTCTTGGGAAACCCAAACAAACTAGGATAAGCATTCAATTAGCAGATAAAACAATCAGATTTCCTAGGGGTATTACTGAAGATGTACTTGTTAAAACTAACAAATTTATATTCCTAGTTGATTTCGTTGTTTTAGACATAGAGGAGGATAGTAACGTGCCTCTAATTTTAGGGAGGCCCTTTTTAGCAACAGCTAGAATGGTAATTGATGTTGGTACAGGTAAACTCACACTTCGTGTGGGTAATGAAACAATCACTCTTCAAGCTCGTAATTCGAGTAACACCTCAAATATCGAGGGTGATTGCATAAATCATACTACTAGTACTGATCATGTAGTGAAACCCTCTGTGTAGAAAATAGGTTCGAAGAGCGCACATGAGCCTTGTTCAAGTAACATCAAAGAACCTATCTATGAAGAACGAAGGCTACGATTTGAGGAACTAGATGAAGAGCAGACACATAAACCAAAACCATGCCTTGACGAGCTCAATATTCCACCAAATCAATTTAAGGCTAGAGACAGAGTACTACTGGATGCAGTAGATACTCGTATTGCAACTTCTGAATCTAATGGAGAAATTCCTCTCACGATACTCAATATTTTTCCATACAATACAGTCGAGATAATTTATCCTAAATTCGACACTTTTATGGTAAATAGTACTCGTTTAAAACCTTCTTTTGATAAAATTGATAGCAGGGAGGAGGAGTGTAAACTCCTCGCACCACCATGACCACGCAGCAGAAAGGTAAGTCGAGCTTAGACTATAAATAAGCACTTCTCGGGAGGCAACCCAAGCATTAACGGTGTTAACTTCTTTAATTTTTAGTTTTTAACATTTAATCAGTAACTAAGTACTTGGCCACAGGTTTTCCAGAACCACACAGCCAGGCACACGGGCATGCCTTAGGTCGTGCTCACACCACAAGCGGAGACACGGCTATGTGAAACGGCCGTTGAAAATAGGGTAAAATTTTTCCCAAAAACGGGATGCGATAAGTTGCCACGGGCGTGGGACATAGCCGTGGGTGAACTTGTCAAAACAACACGGGCGTGCAACAAGCCCGTGTCTTGCAGCCATTGTTGAAACTGGGAATTTAACACGAGCGTGCGACACGCCCGTGCCCACCACCCGTGATCAAGAATGATAAACCAACACAAGCGTGCACCTACACACACAAGTATGGGAGAATCGAACGAAGTAGAACACGGCCGCGTGACACGGCCATGTCCATCGACACGCCTAAAGGACACGAGCCTAGGACAAATTTCAAACGCGCCCAAATTTAAAAATCACGATAAACACGGCACGCCCGTGTGCCCCAAAATCTATATAAACCCCTTACTATTCATTATCCCCTTCCCCAAAATCCTTAACCCTAGCCACCGCAACTCTTGCCCACGCCTTACTGCCACGCCCGTGCACTGACCATAACACCACGATCGATGACCCAAGCTCCTCTCTCTACCATGCTCTTGTGTTTGTTCATTCTTTTCTCTTCATTTCATTTACTAATTTGATTTTTCTTGTTTTATTTGACTATTTTCATAGTTCTAATGATAGTTCTTTGCCATTTTTTATGATACATTCATTCATTATCATTCCCATATGCAGTTATCCACTAGTTATTTCCTTTAGCATCATTCTCGTCTTTGTATTCATTTGATATATCTATTAGGAGTTGGATTGTTTTTCAGTAGATTTTTCATTTAGTCAGAAAACCCCTAGGAAATAGTGTTATTTAGTTTTAACATTTTTGCATGCCTTTCCGTTCGTGGGGATTATTCTTATAACTTCATGTTTTCATAGCAGATACCATGTCAAACCCACGGGGTAAGAAAACCGCTGTCCTCGCCTCGAAGAAGAGAAAAGGAGCAGCGTCATCATTTGGTCCTACAACGGAGATTCGGTACCCCTTTATTCAGTTTCCCTTAGGACCCCAGGAAGAAATCTTTCAGATACTTCAGGCCCAACCCCTAGGTGGTGGTCACTGCATTGACTGGACTGCCCTGAACAAGTCCAACTGGCTGACGCGGTCAGAACCCTTCTGTTGACTGATCCATGGGAGCTCTTCTTCAGGATCATTGAGCCGACATACCTTGAGCTCACACTGGAACTCTGTTCAACCTTTCACATCCAAACTGTTATGATAGAGTTTAATGATCCAGGAACGGTCCAGTTCTACCTTGGTGGTTTGGTTCGCCAGTTGAGCCTACCTGAGTTCGGAATTGCACTAGGGCTGTATACGGAGGAGTCCATGGAAGACAACGAACTCAAAACCCTCCATCGCCATATCCATTATTCTCCTTCAAAGTGTTAGAGAGATTTAGTCCCTCACTCGGCCACCTATGACCCCAGCTGCTCCAAGGCATCGGCTCTCGCCCCGTCCCTGAGATACCTGCAAGATATCCTTGTTCACACCCTGATAGGGCGGTGAGAGAGCATCGACGTCGTCAACACTCATGAAGCCTATTTCTTGTGGAGCATGGCGAACGGGCATGTCTTTAACCTTTCCTATTTCATTGCCCTCACCATTCGCCATTAGATGGAGTGGCATAGGAGAGGAGTCATCTCCATTGGCCCCTATGTGACTAGACTAGCATGGTACTTCGGGCTCGTCAACAAAGTAGCATAATCATCCTCCCTCACGCTCATCGGCCAGATGTCCCCACAGGGCATCTCCAGTATGCTACAAATGAGGATGATCAAGAAACGACGTGGAACCTGCCCTCCTCAGTACCGCTCATCCAGTCCGTCGAGGAGGAGGACCCAAAGGACATTATTGATGATGTCCATCCACAGCACGAGGACCCACCATCTCAGCCACCACCCATCCATCGTCCAGTCCATGTAGTAGTATTTCAGTGCTTTGATCACATTGATTCTACTATACATCAGATTTGTCAGCACCTTCACATCTCATCGCCACCACCACCTTGCGAACCATTCGGTGATGACGATGTTTAAAGACTTTTTATTTTTTATTTTTATTTTCACGTTTATCTTTATCTATCTTCTTTAAGTACTTTTTATTTTCTTTTCTTTTAATACTATTTCATTTTTAGGTTTTATAATTTTTATTGAAAAATTTATAGTTTCGGCTATTTCATTACGAGTAATTATGCTTCTCTGTATTTCCCAAAGAGTTCTTGATGTTATCACAATTATAAAGAGCTCCAAAGCTCATCATCACTTAAGAAGTTGAAACTCTACTGGAAAAGGTTCTCCACGACTGCCATGTCTTGCCCGACCACCACGATAACCTCTTCGCTAGACACTATGGTTGTGGAACCCAACCTCTACCACCACCAGAGTATTCTCCTCCAATCTTATCATTGCCCTGGCTGATTATTCTCCATACCTCCAATTCAAGGATTCCATTCAACATTCAAGAAGTCTCACTCCTCTCCTTATCTTATGATTATATATCTATATAATTCAATAAATCTAACTTTGTACATTGAGGGCAATGTACATCTTAAGTGTGGGGGGACTTTTTATATCATTATCAGAAAAATCCCGAAATTTTCTCTTGTTCTTAAATAATTTTCTCATATGATTATTAGAATGAATTTTGATTAATTTATGATTTTTGTTGATATGAATTGAATTAAAACATAGACATTTATGCATTGATTGTTTAAACTTTATGGAATTAGAGAATCGAGCATGATAAAGTTGATTTTTGAGAATTAAAAATTTTTAGGTTGTTCCCCCAAGTTTAGGTATTATCTTGAGTTGAAATTCACCAGTTTAAACATCAAAAAGCCATAATTTTTGTGAGATTTTGAGCCTTTAGAGCATTTATTATTTCTTTCATGCTCACTTTTATTGTTGTTTTGAGTACGTCAATATTGACCTATTATTCTAGAACTTGCTTGATTATACATGTCAAGACCACACCTTTGATTTGATATGTCAAGATGATAAAGGCACGTAGGTTTAACCCACTCACACCATAAGAGCCTACCTTCACAATTAACCCTTAGTGAACCCCTTTGAGCCTAACAACCCATTCATTGATTTACCCTCAACATTAACCCGTAACATATTATTGTTGAAACCCCTAAATTAACTTAATCCCTATTTTTTTTGAGATTTGATTTGAATAAATTACTTAGCTATGTTTTATTTTTGATAGATAGCCTATGACTTGTTATTATTTAAAAAAATACATACTTATATATTAGTAGTAATTCGTTGTTTTCTTTAGCTTAAGTGTTAATTCCATATTCTAAGAAGAAGCTCACTTGTATTCAATTAATGATTAGTTATTTTTCTAGTTAGGTAATTTTTCAATTCTATCTCGATTCTAACCTTTTCTTTCAACTTGTGACCACACCCCCTAACCAAAGCCATGTTACAACCCTCTAAAGACCTTTTGATTGATGTATCATCTCAATATATAGTGGTGGAGACTTGATTTTCATGCAAGCCTATGGTAGTAAATTTTCATATTGACTAAAGAGTTGTAATAGCCCAAAATTGGGTTTAGTTGGAACAGAGGTTTCGGGACCACAAAATCTGAGATAAAAATAATTATTTTATGATTATTCTGAGGTCTATGATATGATTGCATGATTGTGTGAAAATTCCGTGAAGAAATTCTATGCATAAAGTGCTCAATTTGAAGTTAGGGACTAAATTGAATAAGTTACAAAACTTGCATTCTAGAAGTTTCTAGTATGAAATTGCTTTGAAATATTAATTAAAAGGTCTTAAATAGCAATTTGACCAATTTCTAAGTGATGGAAAAAAATTGGACATGGATGGAATTTTTGAAAGTTTAGTAAGGAAGGGCATTTTGGTCATTTGGTAATTAAAAGAAATAAAAAGGGAAAATAAAGAAAAAATTGACTCATCTTTCTCATGGAGGCCGAAATTAGCATGGGGGAAGCCATGGCTAGGGTTTTGAAGCTTTCCAAGCTCAATAGTAAGTCTGTTCTAACCCCGTTTCTCAAGTTCTTTACGTTTTTGGAATCTCGGTAATTTGATTAAGCTTATTCTAGCAATAATTTAAGCTAGGGTTCATATTTGGAAAAATACCCATAGGTGAAATGTATTTATTTTTCTGTTTTATGATAGAATATGAGGTTTTAAATTATGTTAGATAACTTGTGCTACTCGGTTTTGAGTGAAAACGAGTAAAAGGGCTTAATCGGTAAAAGTACCTAATAGTCATAAGTATATGTTAGAGTGAGAATTTGATGTTGCCATAGAAGGGAAAAGTGACCATCATGTCATAAAACATAAGAATAAGGGATGAAGTTTAATTCCCGAGCCTAGGGGCAAAAGTGTAAATATGCAAAAGTTTAGGGGCAAAATTGTAATTTTTCCAAATTTTGAGTTAAGGACTGTTTTGAACAGTACATTAATTAAATAAGTAAAATATGATGTTTTAGATCTCGGAAAATGAGATTTGAACCTAGAATGAGAGAAAAATCGAAAATTGGAAAAGTTGGTAAAATGATCGTTTTATTATCGAGTAAGTTCATATGTATAATAAGCATTAATTTATGCATGTTTCAATATAAAATTGATATATCCATTATGATTTCCGAGGTGTTGAAAGTATGTAAGTTGGTATGATAATAATACAGCAATAATGCTGTAATTTATATTTGAAAGTTAAATTTAGTGAATTAATTGAATTAATTAAATTAAATGATTATGGTGAAAAGTTTATGAATTGATTTAAAAATATGTCTATGGTACATGAAGTGTTCAACGGAAGACTCTCTATGTATTGCTTTGTGAGTTTTGTGATGAATAAGTACAGGAACTTGATTATGTGAATGATGTGTTCATTAAGTGACCAGGATGTGGTGAGGTTATAAAAAAGTAAGTTATACATGAGGATGATTTTATGGTGACCTTGTGATCATGGGCCTATACTTGTGATGTATGAAATGTGGTGAAAATGATTTGTGATATATATGTTAAAATGAGGTTAATACAAAGAAAGTGTGAAAGGGTAAATTAGCAATAAAACTGTTTTGGACAGTAGCAGTGATGTGATTTTGAAAAATCACCAAAAAATGTATAAATTGAATAAGAGACTGAATTAGATATAAAATTAAATATTAATGAGTCTATTTTCATATAAAAGAAATAGAGCAAGAAAAGAAGTTCTATATTTTGAGATATTTATGTTTTTTGTGAGACTGGTTCAGAATGATTACGCGATCCCCTGTTCTGATTTTGGAAAATCACAAAAATTTGGATAAAAATAATTAGAGGGTTAAACTTATATTTTTAAAATACCTAATGAGTCTATTTTCAATATAAATCAACAAGAACATTATCCGATTTCTGTATTGTGAGATAATTAATTTTTAGTGAAGAGAGGTCATAACTATTAGAATGTGAAACAGGGGAAATTTTATTGAATAAACTGTACTAATTGGCTAAACCAAAAATTATGAAAATTTTATGGTGGAAAGATATGTGAGTCTAGTTTCAGGAGAAATTTACGGATCTTAATTTGGAGCTTTGTAGCTCGAATTCTAAATAAGTAAGTGACTATGACTCGTGTGGACAGTTTGATGTGAGCATTTATTAGTAAATTGTGAAATCGTACTTACAAGAATGCTATATACAATAAGGATGTGGAATGGAGAGGAGGAGGAGGAAAATAAATATATGTGAAATACATGGAAACTATGGTATATGAAATATTGATATAATGAAATAAATGATATGTGTTTATAAGAAAATAGAAAGAGAATGATATGTATCATGACATATATAGATATATATGACTAGTCTTAATGTAATGCTTGTTGGGTATGGAGTTGAATTGAAATGTTTCAGGCAAACATGTTATTTTGCGGATCTGAATTGTGGTATTTTATAAAGATATGATCTAGTTTTAAATATGAATGCTTGATGATTAAGCTGAAGATATTTGGTAAGATGATAATCTTGGTATAAATATATAAGTTGTACTATAATAAACAAGGTAAAATGAGTATGAGAGACACATGTATGATGCCATACAAATGCTATGTTTGTGGTTTAATTGAGAATATTTAATCATTAAATGAATACCATGTTATATGCTTTTGATTTTGTAAAGTGTGTAAGAGATTAAGGTTGACCAAAGCTTGGAAAATAGCCTAGGTATATTCCACACAGGCAGAGACACGACCATGTGTCTCAGCCGTGTATGGAACACGACTTTGGGACACGGGCGTGTAGAGCCTTAAAGCATGAAATTTCCAAGATTTTCGTAAGTTCTCAGTTTAGTCCCGAACCCTTTCTAAAGTATGTTTTGGGCTTCGTAGACTCAAATAAGGGACTATGTGTAAATGAATGAACGTTTTGAAATATGAATGAAATTTTATGGCCCGTATTTTAGTTTAATGTTTGTATGTTTTCCCAGTAACGCCTCGTACCTTATCTCGGCCTCGGGTACGGGTAAGGGGTGTTACAAGAGTGCTTCATTTGTTGTCCTTAAACACCTCGAGTGATTTGAGTGAATCTTTAGTGAGGATGTTAAACTTTGTGATATTTTGAATCAAAGGTAATCACTTAAATGAGGGGAGACAGCTATGTTTTCTTGATAAAATGCTCAACTTGGAATGTTTGAAACTTTGATGTTCTTCTAGTGGAATTCTCAATGTATGATTACTTATGGTTTATTTTGAGATATTATTGATAGGGATTATAAATTAAGAAGAATTTATTTTGATTATGAGTTGAGGATTTTACTTGAGGACAAGCAAACGCTTAAGTTTAGGGGTATTTGATAAACCGTAATTTATACATATTTTTATCCCATGCTTAGCACATTTATGGATGATTTCTCCTTAGATTTGGTGAATTTGTGCTCCTAATCCTTTAGTTTCATGTTTTATACTTAGGTGAGCAAAGGAGAGTAAAAACAGTGAGAAACGGGCCTAAAATAGAGAAAATAGACCAACATGGGAAATCAACACGGCCTGGATTTCCTCACACGAGTAGTCCACACAGCCGTGTCCATTTGGTAGAATCGAAGCACGACTTACACGGGTAGACCACACGCCCGTGCCTATTTAACAGCCTTGACCACGGTCTGAAGCAATCGCACACGGGCATATCCCTGTCGAGCCCAAGTATAGTCCTATTCGGAAAGGGCCACTTTTGAGGTCTATTAGGCATTCTAAAGCCTATTTAAACACCTGATGAGGCACTTAGAAGGGAACACACAGAGTAGGAGGAAGGAATTACTCAAGGAAAGCTGATTGATCCATCTCAGAAGCTGGATTTATCGTCAAGACTGAAGATCTCCCTTCAATTTTCTTCAGGAGCTTTGGGTTTGCTTTATGTTTTGTTATCTTTTTTCTTTTGAGATGTTTTCTTTCATAATTATGAACTAAACCCCCTAAATACCTAAGGGGAATGAAACTTAGGATAGATCTTGTTATTATTATATGAATTGTATGAAAAATATTTGACTTGTTCTTAATTATGTGTTCTTAATTCTTGTTTTAATATTCTAGGATATTGATTCAAGTTAATGCGCTTATTCAAAGGAGCAAAAGTCCCTGTCTAAGAGTAAATTTGTCGTAATTAAGCGGAGTTAATTTCACACCTAGAGATAGGGTGACAAGATTTTGCCGGATTAGGGTGAAACCTAATAAG
The DNA here is from genome assembly GCF_007990345.1 of Gossypium hirsutum. NCBI lineage: Eukaryota > Viridiplantae > Streptophyta > Magnoliopsida > Malvales > Malvaceae > Gossypium > Gossypium hirsutum. The sequence continues at coordinate 32,340,340 of NC_053432.1, forward strand.
GGAGTCTATAGATCGAGTTAATGCAACACTAGGGTGTTAATTAGAAAGAGATTTCAATTAATCCTAGGGTTAGACGTTATTAGTCTCAAGAGAGATAATAATATAACTTAGGGATTTCTACAGATCAAGTCAAATGAATAAATCATCTGATTTAGAGTCAAATAACAAGTGAAGTCTAGGTGGATTTTCCTTGGGTATTGTCTTAATCAATCAAGTTTACCCAAAAGCTTTTCCCCAATTTTCTCTCTGTGTACCCTTAGTTAAGTTAATTAGTTTAGATAAACAAATCTTTTTTAGGTTAGATAATAAAAAGAAAATAATTACTAGTACTCTTGGTTCCTTTGGGTTCGACAATCCGATCTTGCTAAAGCTATACTACTATTCGGTAGGTACACTTGTCTTCATCGTGATAATAGTTAGTTTCAAGAACGATTAATTATAAATTTTTAAAACCTGTCGCGAATATCACGTATCAAGTATGTTTTTGAATATGGAAGTTGATATAGTTGAATATAGATGACATGATTTATGTATGAATTAGCATGTTTTGGTTGCCTATCTTTGTGTTGAATTAGTACCAATTTGGGTTGCTTTGTGTACATGAGAGTAGGGTGGCAATTTGGCTTTTCAAATTGCCTATTTTCGTCCACATGGGCAGAGACACGGGCGTGTGTCTCAGCCGTGTGTGACACACGATCATATTGCACAGCCGCGTGTCCCCTGGGGTACCTTTCGAATTAAAGTCAGTATACCTTATAGTTTTGACAGGGCCTAGACACACGGGCTAGGGCAGACACCTACGTCCTAATGCCATGTCCTTCACACGGCTGAGACACACAGTCGTGTCTCTGCCCGTGTGTTTACTACTGGACATTTTGTTTTACCTAATTAGGGTGGAGGGGACACACGGCCAGATCACACGCCTATGGGGCAGGCCGTGTGTCACACACGGTCTAGACATATGCCCGTGTGTCTACTCTTGTGTACAACTTTAAGGCTATTTTCCAAGCCTTTTTTCACCCGCAACAACACATGTACACTTACACATCTCAATGACATCCTACATAGCATAAATGAACACTTACACATTCATAAACATGGCTCATGCATGTGAACTTCTTATCAATTTATACTTGCTTAAGAATTTATATTTTATTTAGACCAAGCTTACCAAATCATATGCAATACGTAACATCAATTTACTTCTATTTCATACATTCATGCCTTAGGTATTATTATGCAATTTACTCACAATTCCATCATCAAACATCCATGATCATATTCACAATTCATCCATGCCAAATGCATTTAACCACATCATGAGTGAACATAGCACATGCATGCATATATGAATAGGATTACATATCCACAATTAATATGAGCTATATATCATGGCCTTTTACAAAATGAATTAGCAAATTATTATAAGCCGAGACACTTGGCCAAATTAATATGATACAAAAACAACAAGACCAAGTCCCTATACATGCCATACTCAAAATGCTTGAATTCACTATACCAAAAAGATTAGTTTGATAGTGTGAATGGACCTCCAACGTCCTTCGATCCCCGAGCTAGCTTGGAGATACTATAAGAAAATGGAAAAGAGAGGGGAGTAAGCATGAAGCTTAGTAAGTTCACATGTAAATAAATAACAACATAAGCATGAATATTATACAATTAACATAAAATAATTTGCAAATATGTCATTGTAATTTCATAGGCATAACTTACTCATTTTCAATCTTACCAAAAGTTCATCACATACCAAGCTCATTCATATGAGTTTTTCGTACATACTCGTAACACATTCTCAAATTTCCTCATCATTGACTTAACTGTTGCATATCTCACTGATTTACCCGTTGAACACTTGAAACACTGATTTACCAGTAGGACGTACATGACTAGCACCCGAATTCACAAAGTCACATATACACATAATCTCATGATCTCACAATCACATAGTTCCTAGTGACATGTCTCATATCCTAATCTATTCCTCAGGTTTAAACGGGATTTTCTCGATGTCACATATTCGTCAAACTCGTTCACAATGTCATGCTCATAGACTATAATGTCGTTCATACACTCGTCATTACAATTAAACATAAAGACTTATACATTAATAAAACATTAAAACATGATATAACATTGCATTATTTATACATGAACTTACCTCGGTACCAAAATATGGCTAATTATTCGATTTAGTCCACAACCTTGTTCTTTCCTCAGTTTAGGTCTGGACTCCGTTTTTCTTAATCTATAATAGCAATTTCACTTATTTAATTATCACATTGTTAAAAAAAAACTCATAAATCATACTTTGGAAAAATTATAGTTTTGCCCATAAACTTTCACATAATTACAAATTAGACCCCAGGCTCATAAAATGAAATGTACTCATTTTCTTTGTTACCCAAGCCTAGCCGAACATATAACATGCTCATAACAACCCACAATTCTCATCAAATCATACATCTTACTACTCATTTTCCAAACTTTACAAATAAGTCCTTTTTTGGTGTTTTCATGAAAAACCACTCAGTAAAAGATGTTTATCATACATCAAACTTTCATATTCCTCTATTAAACATCAAAATACATGCATGTCACACATAGGTCAATTTTTAAACATGAACCCTAACTCAAAATAAGGTTAGAAATAAGTAGATCATGCTTCAAGGATCTCAAAACATAGAAAACATTAAGAATGGGGCTAGGGTGTACTTACAATCGAGCTTGAAAGTTGAAGAAAAACCCTAGCTATGACTCTTCTAATTTTCGGCACACACTTGAAGAAGATGAACAAATTTTGCTTCATTTTTCCTTTTTATTCTTTTATTAACTAAATGACCAAAATGCCTTTTAATGCATTTCTTTCAAAATTTCCTAACTATGTCCATTTTTGTCCATAAAAATAGAAATTGGGAAAATTTCTATTTAAGGACCTCTAAATAATAATCCAAGGCAATTTCATGCTTAAAGCTTCTAAAATTCATATTTTGCAACTTTTGCAATTTTGTCCTCAAATTTAATTTGGAATTTATTCACAAAATTTCTTCATGAAATTTTCACACAAGCATGCAATCATATCATAGACCTCATAATAATCATAAAATAATTATTTCTACTTTAGATTTATGGTTTCAAAACCACTTTTCAGAGTTGGACCTAATTCGGGATGTTACACTCTTCTTCTCCAAGTTGTTTAGAATAGCGTTGAAATCCTCCCTACAATCCACGTTTCCTTCACCGTTCTCCCAACCCTCTTCAACATCTCCCAATAACTTTTTCTATTGTTTTGGTTGGCATTCCCATAGAACCCAGTGAACCTGACGGGATTGTCATTTTTCGAGATGGATCAAGGAGTCAATATGATTCCTAGAATAGTTTGTCATTTCAACCTTCGTTCCCTCTCTCTATAGCATCGCCAGACCCCCACTTTTACCAATGGCATTAATAGCAAGACAGCCATCCGTCCTACACAAGTTACGAATACAAGACATCTTATTAGAATCAACTTTGGTTTCACATAAAAATACCACATCCGGATTATTAGCAACAAGGAGTTGCTTCAACTCGCGAACTGTCATAGGGTTCCCAACCCCATCACAGTTCCAAAAAAAGATCTTCATTGCTCCTGGCGGGGCTGATTTCCAGCCACCGTCTTAAATGGTGAAACATGGTCCAGCAATCTTCTCCTCACGATTTTGGATGGGCTCTCATCTGTGTTTTCTCAATTCGGATCCCTTTGTCTCTTTCTTTTGTTTTTAAAGCATCCCATTCCATCACACATAGATTTATGGTTCCTTTTTTCCAGAAGAGAGGTAGATGTTGAGTCCTCTTTACATCCCTTATCTTTTCTGTTTCGAACTAATTGCCCGCTATTTTCCATTGTGTCTATTTTACTTTCCTTTCTATCCTCATTTGATAGAGTATTTGTTGTCACTATTGCTACTCCATTTTGCTATATTCCCCTTTCTTGATTCAGGGCCACAACATTAGCCTTTATCCAACTACCATATTGGAAATATAAGGCATTTGACTCGGGATGTAACACCCCAAACCCGGTCTAGATGTTATGGTTGAATCTGGCGATGTCACATTGAAGTGTTTTTCATAAAACGAGATATCATTGAAAAAGCCATTCTAATTTAATCTCTTGGTGATCTTAGCGTAGATTTTAGGATGTATCATTTATTTTCAAAATGTAAGTTATTTGGCAAGAAGTTAATCATGTTAAAATGTCATTAATTTTTAAAACGTTAATTCTTACGGAAGCTCTTAAAACAAGCGTATTCGTGGTATTTTTGAAAAGCATTAATCTTTTTGAAACCCGAGTCTTTCCCTACTACTAGCAATTATAAGTCAAAGCGAATAAAATCCCAAATTAAAAATAAAATCCAAAGAGGCCTTATTACAATAAAAATACCCAAAATAAAATTACTTAAAATTTAAGTATGTACAGTTGTATGACCACCTTTGAGTCCCTTGTAGCACCGATCCATATAAGATTGGGGATTACCTGTACAAAGACACAGATGGGTGAGTTATGAAAACTCAGTGTGTAATCCCATATCAAATAACCAAAAAGTGAGCATATACAGTTTGGGCCAAAGCCCATTTCATTAATGGTTCAGTCTCAGTTAGGGCCTTAGCCCATTACAGTATTAATATCAATTTGGGCCAGAGCCCATCTCAGTGACAGTACAGTACAAATATGCAATCAAGAGATCCTACCCAACCAACCTCTACACTCCATCTCCGTCTAACCCTGCACTCCATGTGCGGATATAATCAACCCACCCATCCCTACACTCCAAGTAGTACCGGTTGTGGCACTAAACAGTATTTGCAGTAGAGTTGGCAGTACAGAACACTTCCTCTAATCATAATAAAACCCATCCCCATGCAACATATCATGCATTATGTCATAATATCAGACATGTATTTAATATATTTAAAATGACATGCTCAATTATAATCATATTTAAAATGGCATGCTCAATTATAATCATACATCTTATAGGGGCATAACAGTCATTTATCACACAGGAGCATAATAGTCATTTTATCAATTGGGGGTCTAGGTACACTTACCGACCCAACAGTAGGTCCACAGTCGTCTCGGCCAACCCGTGTAACCTTAACAGTCAAACAGTAAAAATAGGCCCATGTGGGCCCACACGACCCATAATGGCCTTGGTCGTGTGTATTACACGGCCTGGCCCAATAATTTCTATTCGTCTATGTGGGGCCCATAGAGTCGTGTAGCCCACACGGCCCAATTCGCCCAATATGGACCAATACAGCTTCAGCCCATGAAATCGCTCATGGTTGGCCATGTCAACAATACGCCCATGTTTAATCACATGGCCTACCTTCATGGCTGCAAGCACGCCCGTGTGGCGTCAACATTCACTCTTTTCGGCTTTTGCTGACTCCTATAGTTGGAGTTACGATTGTACACACCTTGTTTGCAAATGTGCGCACACCATTCTTGAGCACTCCAACCTATATTCAAACATAACACACCATTAATCCCTTCACGAACGGGTTAAAACGATCCCTCTTATGTTACTTATACAAAAGGTAGATTGCCACTTACCTTAATAGAAAGATTATGGCTTAGCCCACTTAAACCGCTAAAAAAGGTTGATTACACGCTCCTTGGTTATTAATTGCATTATAACCAAATTCTATTAACCAATAACGCACAAACAAATAGCTCTGAAACAAACGCATACCAACTTACTGAAACCGCAAAACCAAGATGGAAGAAGGAAGTAATTGGCCTACACCTAGGATGCAAGCCAAGCACCCAAGAGAGAGGAACACAACAATAAGTAGGAGAGGAAGAGATTCGGCAATCCAAGATATGGAAACTTGCCAAGAAAAGTGAAAGAATAGAGAGAGAGAAGAATCGGCCAAAGGATGAAAAAAAGATTAATGGACAGAGACAAAGGTTCAGCCACTAGAAAGGATGAAGGAAAATGATTGCAAATAGAGGAGAAGAATACTAGAGAATCGGCTAACAAGGGTGACAGTCGAAAGGAAGAACAAAGTTGAAAAAAAAAAGAAAATCCCTGTAAGAACCCTAACAATATTCGGCCAAAGAGTGGAGAGGTAGAGGAGAAAAAGAATTGGTAGACAAGAGGATTGTAGGGAAAAGCAAAGTCGAAAACAAAATGAAATCGAATGGTACCCAAAGAACCTAACAAAATCGACCTCTCAGTAGAGAAAAATGAAAACAAAATCCTAAGAATTAGTAGCAAAAACCAACCACAGCTAAGATTCTCCAAGCAAGAATTCAAATTCGGCACTACTCTCCCACTTCTTTCGAAATCCCACAAATTCCTCCTCAAATCACTCAAAATCGACCACTCGTCCCTCAACCACCTAATTCAAATTCCACTTAAACACTTCAGTGTTTCAGTCAAACCACAACATTCCCACGAGACAGTAGCAAAATAAAACACTCCACTATGCTCACCAGGACCCGAACCTCAGACGTCAGGCATCAACAACACGCCATTTATCCCTTAGACCAGCAGGCCCATTCTATCATGAAATACCAACATTTATTTAAAAGCCTATTGACTAGAGATAGAGTTTATTCATATAAAAAGAAAACTTTTGCACAAGCCAAGGCTTGAACCCAAGACTTCTCAAACTCTTCCCAAAACACTTAACCATTGAAACAGACATGCATTTTTGTAACACAAACATACAAAAATAAATACTTAGGATTTTGGGGCGTTACATGGGACCTTCATCTTTGTTTTTACATCTTTTTGTGGTATGTCCAATCAACCCACAAGAGTAGCAAAAGTCAGGTAACATATCATACTTCAGCACACATATTATTTCAACCCTATCTCTTCCCACTAGCTTCATAATCCTACGTAAAGGTTTTGAGATGTTTATTTTTATTTCTAACCTTATGAATTCGGTCCAACCCCTGTTTCTATCCTTCCAGTTAATCACTACCAGCTCAACTATGGCTTTTCCAACATCCATCATAATTTGACGGTCCATATATTCCAAGGGTATGTTGTAAACCCTTAGCCAAAAAGGAGACATGTTGAACCCATAAGCACCTATATCTTTGCCCTTAACAAAAGGCATCATTGATAGTAAGTAGTTGTCAAATAGCCAAGGCATAAGGTTGAGGATTCTACTTCTGTGTTCCAGGCATCCAAACTTAACAATTATTGCCTCGTCCTTCAGTGCTACAAAATTTACCTCCTCTTTTATAAACCATAGCGACCTAAAGACCCTATACATCACCTCCCTATTTGGTTTTTCCTCCGCCATTATTTTGCTCACTGCCTAATATTCAAACCCTTGCAAGTTGTTTTTAGTATTAGTGCTAATGACTTGGGCAGACTCTTCTTCTGAAACTTTAATCTTTCGAGCATCTCATTTAAGTCATCAGCCATTGAAACCTAGTCACAAAACAGGCCCACCCACTAACCAGCCAGCAAGTAGGCAAAAAAATGAGGGAACCTTGAGAAAAAACCCAACCCCAGCACAGCCCTAAAACCAAGTCTCAAAGGGCACCCTAACAACAAACAGAAAGAAAATACAGTAAAGAAAATAAGAAACAGAAAAATCGAAGAAAGAAATTTCAGAAATAAAAGAATATTTAACACATATTACCAGGCAATCGCAAGAGAGTAATCTTCCATAACCCATCGGACACTGAAAGAAGAAAGAAAAGCAAACCACCTAAAAAGAAAGAAAAAAATAGATACAGCAATGAGGAAAAAGATGAAAAGAACGGGCTAGGTTTTAACCCAAAGGAGACCTAAACAGGTAAAATAAAGGAAACCCTAGTGCATGCAGCAAAACAAACTAAAAGATCCCTAAAAAAATAAGCAATTGGTAGGGCCTCCAAATTCATGCAAGGAAGACATAGAAAAGTCAAACCGGAGAAAATATTTATGGCCACCGTGGGTTCCTTGGGATGGATTCCAACGAAAATCAAAACCATGCATGATAAAGACAATAAACAGTAACATTCAATGACCTCGTAGATATACAAAACACAAAAAAAAGATTAAATGAAAGAGACAAAATCACCGTCGAAGCAAAAAAATCCTTCAAGAAGTCCCTATCACAATATCAGCCTTTGATAGGGACCCTTCACGTCAGTGCCCAGACTCCGTACACCACCGATAGAGTCCTTTACTGTAAAGGAGAAACAACCACAATCATCGCGTGACACACTCAAAGTCCCAATACTGCCATAATATTCAATGAATAAAAGGAGGACACACAAAATACAAAAATAAGAAAAGAAATCGATTGGATCTTGGAAAAAAAATAGAGATCATAGTAACTTAATCTATCTATTTCGGGGGTTAATTTGTAAAGATATTAAAGTATAGAAATTTTTCCATGGTTGTAAATGCCGAAATTTTGAAATTTATGGTAGAAAATGAAAGGTTGTTGATAGATAAACAACTTTTACAAAGAGAATTTTGATGGAATTATGATTTAGGGGATAAATTGAAAAAATGGTAAAACCCATGGAAAAATTCTAATTTTTTTTTGAAATTCATGTGTTGTTATTAAAACATATAACAATTTGCTAGGCTTGGAATAAGGAATAAATTGCATGAATTTTATTTTCAGTGCCTAGACACAATTGTCATTTATGAAAAGTATAGAGGCAAAATGGTAATTTTTCCTAGGAAGTAAATTAAGTTCAATTGAGTATGAAATGGACTAAATTGATATTAAATTCATTTATATAGATCCAGAAGATCAAATAAAGAGTTAGATTGAGGAAAATAAAAGGTGACGGATTAGTAGCTTTTCATAAACGAACAAGTGTCGAGGTAAGTTCGTGTAACTAAATTGTGTTTATTTTTATGATTGAATTGAGTGTGGTATGTATTTATGTGAATTATATAAATGTTATAAATGTATGAAATAATCACATGTCTGATAATGTCCAGAAAATGTTAAGTTCTGTTTGAATAATGAAATTCGATGGATACATGATTTCCCATATTGAAGTCCTGCATATGTTGCGGACAGAATATAGCTCGGACAAGCAATCCTATTATAAGCGCTCTCGAGCGTCCTGTTATATACTTCCTGTGAGCATCCTAATCAGTAGTGATCTTACATGTGTTGTGCACTACCGTAGCTCTTTGTGAGTGTTCTGTTACACGATTAGATCGGTTGTGGTCCAGCATTTATTGTGGACACATATGTAGCTCTTCATGAGCGCCCTGATATAAGCTCTTATGAGCTTCCTGACATGGCTCCCTTGAACTCCCTGTTATGTTACCCAGGGCTTTTTATTAATAACCCTTATGAGTTACCTCTTAAGCTCAATGAGCTTCTTATTCTAAACTCTTATGAGTTTCCTATTTAGCCTAGATAAGCGTTCTGTTACATGGCTCAAATGAGCATCCTGTTATATGGCTCGAGAGTGTGCTTCCTGATTATGTGCCCTAAAGGGTACCCCTGTATATGAATTGACGGTTCACTAATTTGTATACCTCGAGTATACCACTTGAGTATCCATCGATATTTCAACAATTCAATGGGTAAAACTCCTAATGAAAGAAAATATGAGCTAAATATGAGTTATCTCTCAGATACCCTAAAATACTTGGAAATTTTTATATGCTGAGCTCATCTCTGTTTTCTTGATATTCATGAGAATTATAAGACTAACTTGTTTTACAAGAACTTATGCTTAGGCATTTGGCTAAAATGTTTTGGGATGCATGTTATATATATTTCTTTATACGAGCATGATTGGTAAGTTAAATTCTTGTTATACGAACTTACTAAGCATTGAATGCCTACCCTGTTTAATTTTCCTCTATTTTATAGTGCTCGGAAGCTCGTTAGGGTTGGAAATTGGTCAGAGCATCATCACAATGTCCTTCATCCCGTTTTGGTACAAATAGCAAACTTATTTTAGTATAAATACATATATAAGCTAAGTTAGGTAAAATGATGAAATGTTTGGTTGTAACTAGCAATTGGAATGGCTAGTAGAAAGTATATTTTGATGTAATTATGCAAGGTCATATTATGTTTGACGTGTGTTGGAATGGCTAAATGGTAAAAGATAAATATATAAAACAAATGGTGAATGGATTTGAGTTATTATAATTGAATAACTTGCAAATAAACATAAATGTAATTGTAGAAATTTAAACATTTGATCATATGAGTTAATATAACATATATAATACTTTTTTTTGGCTTGGTTTATATGTACCAAATTGGTTTGAAAATGTTTCATGTAGGTGCAAGATAAAAAGGGTGAAAAATAAGGATGGGAAAAATAGTCTTATTTTGTCCACACAGGCAGACACATTGGCGTGTGGTTTGGCCGTGTTTCCCATTCATATTAAAAATCAAGAAACAGAATGCTCAAAATTGAGCACACAGGCAAAGATACGGTCGTGTGTCTCAGCCGTGTGAGACACATGGCCCAGTACACGGGTGTGTGTCTTGGCCGTGTAACCCCTACACCTAGTTTTTGAAAATTAAATTGTCCATATTGGCATGTAATTGGCTGTGTGACCGAAGTCTGAGAGTTACACGAGTAAGGACATGGGTTGGAACACGGTCATGTGCCTCACATTGAATGCCCACATGGCTTGGGACATGGGCGTGTGCCCCTTGCATCTATGAAAAAATTTGAGATTTCGCAAAAATTTTTCTATGATCCCAGTTTAGTCCTGACTCAATTCTAATATGTATTTTAGGCCTCGAGGACCCATATAAGGAACATTATGATTGATTGTTATTGATTTTCAGAAATGAATAATAATTGACATAAATTAATTGTAATTGAACTGTAAACTCCGGTAATGCTCCGTAACCCTGTTCCAATGACAGATACAGGTTAGTGGTGTTACAAGAACCATTTGTAACAAAAACTCTAGAATTCAAAGTTTTTTTAAAAAAAATTCAAATATGTGAACTAAATCATTTACAAAACTCATCTGCAAAATTACAAAGCAGATATTAGAGGCTATTTCCTGGCAAAAGATTGATAATATGCTTAAATAGTAAATTATAAATTCCAGTAATATTACAAAACATAAATCCTTAAAAAGTTGGTTGAATCCAACAGAATAAGAAAAATATTGTTGGATGAATAGGTTAATACAAGAATTATTGTAAGATAAAGCCATGAACCATAATCCACATAACAAATACAATATGGCTAATTCATGTATTCAATAAAATGCTAAACAAATCAACTTAAGCCAGCAACAAAATTGAAGATAAAACAATGATGGTGCCACTGGAAACTCCCAAACTTTAAGTATCAAAACAATAATAAAATAAATGTTCCAGCTTCTCAAAATCTAACATTGCTTTTGAACATATGATCCCTATTTTTGAACCATTACATTAACCTTGTTACATTACATCCTTGTCTTGTGCAAACAAATGGTAAATGATGCAGACCTGGTATTAGATAATTAATTTACACTAATTAACATTGCTTTCAAAGAACTCTCTCATGTAGTTGAATTTAATAGATTTCAAATATGACTAATAGAGGAAGAACTTTTAGTCATGTTTTTCAATGCTTAATTTTTTTCTTACTTAATTCAGAATAACCCTATACGTTATTCACTATTCTATTAGTTTATGCTCAAGAAAGCTAAAACTTATACATTAAGAGGTATAGGTGCTTATTATTTTTTCAAATGGTCTTGCAACCATTTAAGGAGCATAGACATGAGGAAAAGCCTACCTCAACTCGCCTGTGCAATACAATGAATCTTTTAGCTAAATTATTTGCTTTCACCATTTCTTTGGCTGCAATTAACAAAAAAAATTACAGGATATATCACGAGCCATCAAATCTGGGTCGATTTACTAAAAACCAAATCTACCCAATTCATAAAAACCCAAACAGAATCATATTAACACTTCAACAAGAATAAGATTTCAAGATCAATATTTTAAATATAGTAATTAATATTAATAATTGATAGGTATTGCCCTTTTAGATACCATTGAAGAAACACTTTAATAGTTTTGTCTTCTTACTCTAAAGAGAGCCTAAATATGTATCTTGAAGTTGCTAAAGTGATAATGAAACCAAAATCCCTAAAATATAGAAATACTTTAAGCAAACACGATAGCATATTTAGTCTACCACATCATAATATTTCTTTTTCTCTTATTAAACCAAAAAAAAATGTCGATTTGGAAAGCACACAAGAAATGAGAATGGCGGGATTGGGATTACTTTTGAAAACCTTGTTCCAGTAATCCTTGTGAAATTGTGTCGTTTGATGGCCTTACTTTTAGGAGTGTCGTTTGATGGTCTTGCTTTGAGGATTCCAATTACGGGATATTAAAGAATAACATGAAAATGGAGTAAACTCTAAATAAAATTTGGAGCTTTTCGGTTTACATAAGAGAATGTTAGGAGTAGGAATTGGAATCATGATAGTGACCTAGTGGACATCAGGTGGTGTGACTGGTGGACACCGAACGGTTCACAGACATGGAGGTGACTAGCACTAGAGATTTTAGGAGCTTCCAAATTAGGGATTTTGAAAAGGTTAGGGTCTTAGGAATTTTGAATAAGGTGAATTCTGAATCATGAATTTTACATTTTACTTTTAGTTTTAGAATTATTATTTTTATTTATTAATTTATTAAATTATTTATAGTTTTGAGGATTGGGTTGGGTTGGGTTTATAAGTATATTGGATTCATTGGGTTTATATTGGGGTGGGTTAGTGGTTGTTGGGGCCTGGGTTTGGATGAGTAGTGGGCTAATATTTATATATGATAATATTATTTATTAAGTTCTGTTAACCAATCAATTTTAAATCAAATTAACCATTAACTATTAACCGAACTTTCAAAAAATTATTAATAACCCTTGATCGAATTTTTTCGGTTAACCAACTGATTAACCGAAAAAATTCGGTCTTACCTAAAATTTACACACCCCTACTGAATACCCCTATCAAAAGACGTCACTCATTTTAAATTTTAATGACGATTTCCCAGATGAAAGTTTATTTTCTGCATAAACAATTTTTCCTTGGTATGAAGACATGGTAAACTATATTGCTACAGGTATCATTTTTTCTAATTTATTTAGGATGACCTCTACCTTTGGAAATATTGTTCAGATCAGGTAATTCGATGATGTGTAGCAGAAGCTGAGTTAAAACCAATTTTAGCTTTTTGTCATTCTTACGCATGTGGTGTGCATTTTGGCCCTAAATGAATTGCACATAAGATACTTGAATATGGATTGTTTTGGCCACATATTTTTTGTGATGCGTATCTATTTTGGAAAACTTACGAAAGATGTCAAAAGGTAGGAAATTCGAGCTGAAAGAATGAAATATCTCTAATACCTATACATGTATGTGAAATTTTTGATGTATGGGGCATCGATTTTATAGGGCCTTTTGTCTCATCATTTGGTAACATTTATATTTTACTTGTTGTTGACTATGTGTCTAAATGGGTGGAAGCTAAAGCCACCCGTAACCCACTCCGGGGAGGAGCACAAGGCATTACCTAACTTGATCTCATGCATACAACCAATCTCAAGTCACCGAGACTCAATCCAAACTTAAAACTTTTTCAATTTCTACTTTAAACCTCTTATTATGGGCCTACGAGCCTGAAATCGACCGTTGAAAACCATTCGGGATTATACCGGGTCCTTAAACCAACTATAAAAATTTTGTCCTTAAAACAGGGCACACGCCTGTGTGGAAGGGCAATATGCTCGTGTAATTGACTCGGCATGGTCTTACTGATGGCCCATGTGGCTCACACGGCCTAAGCACCCTGGGACACGCCCGTGTCCTGCACCCTGTAGAATTAATTTCTAATTCACACCTACAGGGGTTTTCACACGGCCAAACAAATGCCCGTGACATTGGCCCGTATCCCTCACACAGCCAGGACATGCCAGTGTCCTAGCCCGTGTGCAAAAACCTGGGTATTCTGTTTTTAACGTTAGCATGCTCATAAAGTCACACGGCCAAGGCACATGCCCGTGTGCTAGGCCGTGTCCTCCACACAGCTGAGACACACGGTCGTGTCTTTGCCCATGTGTTTATTACCATGCATACTGACTCGAAATTTTTATGTGCAGGGAACACACGGCCAAACTACATGCCCATGGGGTAGACCGTGTGTCACACACGGCCTAGACACACGCCCGTATGCCTACCTGTGTGGACATTATAAGCCTATTTACTAAGCCTCATTTCCACCCTTACATATATAGTTCCATACAAATACCAACCAATATCTAAACAAGTATAACTCCTATAACTAAATCAGCCATAATAGACAATCATTCAACCATGAGAATGCATCTTTTATAAATTCAAAATGAATATTACAGTCATTCAAAGCTTAATACAAATTAAAGGTCTTCTAACCTGAGCCAACACATTTGGCCAATCCTCAAAGACACAAAATAATAAAGTCTAAGTCCTATACATGCCATATTCAAGAATATAAATCCAACTATACCGAATGCTTCGGTTGATAGTGTGATCGATATCTCTGACTTCTGGAATCCTTGAGCTAGATAGGCAGCACTGTAAGGAAATGGAAAGGAAATGGAGTAAGCATAAAAGCTTAGTAAGTTGCATATAAGTAAGCACACAACAACATTTTATCAATGATCCACATGCTCATGATACCAAGGTAGGCATAGGTATAACTTACTCATTACCATCCATACTAGTCACATATTGATCAATGATCTCATATCTCATACATACCAATTAGGTACATGTACCACTCACAACACAGTTATACTTTCCTCATTAGCTTAAGAACATAACGTTCATTACTAAACCATTTGGAACACTACCAGATATTCATTAAGCCTTAAACGTTGGTAAGGTGCTGATGCCATGTCCCAAACATGGTCTTACACTGACTACCATCTCGTAGCCGATGCATGTCCCAGACATGTCTTACACTGGCTTACGTCTCGAGGTCGATGCATGTCCCGGACAAGTCTTACACTAGCTCTCGTCTCAATATCAATGCCATGTCCCAGAAATGGTCTTACACTGGCTCTCATAATGTGGCTGATGCATGTCCCAGACATGTCTTACACTAGCCAACAACAACCAATATGTCACGGCATGAATATCCGATTTATTTCTTAGGTTCAAACAGGAACTCTACTATCCCTATTATCATCATACCATCTCAATTCCACAATCAAGCAATTCATGCTATATTAATTCAAACACAATTCAACACATACATTAGTAATGTAGTTGTATTATTTACATACAACTCACCTCGGATTACAAAAATGTGGCGACTAGTCAATTTAGTCGATTTACTTGGCTTTTCCCCGATCTAGTTTCGAATTTGGCAATCCTTGATCTAAAATAGCAAAATGCGCTCATTTAATCCCTAAATAAAATTAAGCAATTAAAAATTCACATCTTCGATAAAATGACTATTTTGCCCTAATCTTTGGCAAAATAAGCATTTTACCCCTATGCTCGAAAATAGATTTTTATCAAATTTCATCACATCTTAAGCTTAGTTGAACTCTTTTTACTCTTACAGCAACCCCAAATTCTCTCTATTTCATGCATTTATCAATTATTTTACAACTTGTGCAAAATAGTCCCTTTAGGTGTTTTCATGGTAACACCTTTCACAAAAGTTGTCTATTACATAACTAAGACTTATATTCTTCCATAAAATTTCAGAAAACACCCTAAATTCTCTCATGGAAAACCTCTAGACCTTCAACCATTTTGCAAGATATACCCCTCAATTGAAAGCTCATGCTTCAAGGGTCTCAAAAATACAAAAATCATCAACAAACACATGGAAATCACTTACTTGTGAGTGCTTCAAGTTGCTGAAATTTTTAAGCTCTCAAACCCCCTTTAATGGCCAATTTTCGGTGGAGAAAAGAGATGATAAAGGGATGATATCATCCTTCTTTAATTTATTTCTATTTTAGTCAAAATTGGTCACCTAACCCAATAAATTATGAAAATTTTCACCACATATGAATCCTATGTCCGGCCACTCTATTTTTAGGGGTCTAAATTTCCTTTAAAATCCCCCAATTTTGCTTATCCAACAAAATAACACCTTTATCTATAAAAATTAACTGACCAAATTTAGTCCTTTAAGCGATTTAGTCCTTTTTCGCAATTGGGCTCATAAATGTCAAAATTAAGTCACCAATTTTTTCATGTAATAATATAAACATGCTATGACTCCGAAATAATAATAAAATAATTTCTTCGACTTCAGATTTGTGGTCTTGAGACCAATATTCTAACTAGCCCCAAAATCAAGCTGTTAAATTTCTCCTTCTTAGAGATTTTTATCCTCGAAAATCTTACCGGTGAATAAGTTCGGGTATTGATCTCTCATAGTCTCTTCGGGTTCCCATGTGGCTTCCTCGACTCATGTTTATGCCATAAAACTTTCACAAGTGATATACTCTTATTTCTCAACTATTTGACTTCCCAGGCTAAAATCTTGACCGACTCTTTACCATAAGTCATGTCTGGATGAATCTCAACTTCTAAAGACGAAATCACATGCGAAGGGTCTGATCTATATCGACGTAGCATGGACACATGAAACACGTCGTGAATCTTTTCTAACTCTGGTGGTAAAGCCAATCAATAGGCAACCAGTCCTACTCTCTTGATAACCTTATAAGGCCCTATAAAATAAGGACTCAATTTACCTCTTCTACCAAATCTGAGAACTTTCCTCCACAGGGACACTTTCAACAATACCTTATCACCGACTTGAAATTCAATTTCTTTTCATTTCAAGTCCGCATAGGATTTCTGGCTATCTGAGGCGGCCGTCAAGCAGTCATGAATCACTCTAACTTTCTCTTTAGTTTCCTTGACTAAATCAACCCCGTGAATCTGACCCTCTCTAAGCTCGGTCCAAGATAAGGGCGTTCAACACTTTTGTCCATACAAAGCCTCATAAGATGCCATTTTCAGACTTGTCTGATGACTGTTATTATAGGTAAATTCAACCAGCGGTAGATACTTTTCCCAACTGCCTTGGAACTCAGGGACGCAACACCGCAACATGTCCTCTAATATCTGAATTCTCTCTTTGACTGATCGTTGGTTTTCGGATGGAAAGTTGGGCTAAAACTCAACTTTTTCCACAATGCCTTTTGTATCTTTTTTCAAAACATCGAGGTAAATCTTGAGTCTCTGTCTAAAAATAATCGATATGGGCACCTTGTGCAGTCTTACGATCTTGAAAACGTACAAGTCAGCTAATCTCTCAAGGGAGTAATCGATACACATAGGTATGAACTGTGCTGACTTTGTTAGCCTATCCACAACAACCCAAACAACATTCTTTTTCTTCGGGGTTATCGAATCCATAGTGATTCGATCCCACTTCCATTCGGGGACAAAGATAGGCTGAAGTAGACCCGAAGGTACTTCGTGTTCAGTCCTCACTTGCTGACACACTAGGCACTTAGACACAAACTCTGAAATGTCTCTTTTCATACCTTACCACCAATACATTTTCTTGAGGTCATTGTACATTTTCATACTGCCCAGGTGGACGGACAGACAACCACTATGTGCCTCTCTCAGAATCCTCTGAATAAGCTCATTGTCCTTGGGTACACAAACTCTGTCTTTGAACATTATACATCAATCGGTACCAATACGAAAATCTGATTCAATTCCTGACTCACACTGAGTTTTATTGGCTTGCAATTTCTCATCACCCTCTGCTAGAACCGAACCATCATTAGACAAAGCCATACTGACATTCATTACACTGGCAGCCACGTTTGCTTTTCCTGGGTGGTAGCCGATAATCAACTCGTAATCCTTTATTAGCTCTAACCATTTTCGTTGCCTTAGGTTCAACTCTTTTTTAGTCATCAAGTACTTAAGGCTCTTGTGATCAGTGAACACTCGACACTTCTCGCCATATAGATGGTGTCTCTAAATTTTCAATGTGAATATGATAACAACCAACTCTATGTCATGCGTCGGGTAATTCTCCTCATGTGGCTTCAGTTGCCTTGAAGTGTAAACTATGACTTTACCTTCTTGCATAAGCACACACCCCAAACCATTCAAGGAGGTGTCGCTAAATACCACAAACTCTTTGCCCAACTCTGGTTGTACTAATACTAGGGCTTCGATCAAAAAAGCCTTTAATTTCTTGAAACTCTGTTGGCACCTTTCTGTCCATTCAAACTTGACATCCTTTTCCAATAGCCTTGTCATCGGTGTAGCTATCATAGAGAATCCATTTACAAACTGTCTATAATATCTAGCTAAACCCAAAAAGCTTCGAACCTCAGACACATTCCTCGGCGGTTTCCACTCCACAATGGCCAAGATCTTGCTTGGGTCAACTCTAATCTCGTCCCCTGACACAATGTACCCTAAAAATCCGACCTCTTTAAGCCAAAATTCACTCTTACTGAACTTGGCGTAAAGCTTCTTATCTTTCAAAGTCTGTAACACAGTTCTCAAATGCTCCGCATGTTCATTCCCATCTCGCGAGTAAATCAGTATCTCATCAATAAAATCCACCACGAACTTGTCCAAATACGGTCAAAAAATGCGGTTCATCAAATCCATAAACACCGCCAGGGCATTAGTCAAACAAAGGGCATGGCGAGGAACTCATAATGCCCATATCTTGTCTGAAAAGTAGTCTTCAATACATCTTGCTATTTGACTCTCAACTAATAATAACCAAACCTCAAGTCCATCTTGGAAAACCCCGTAGCTCCCTTCAACAGATCAAATAAATCATCTATCCTTGGCAAAGGATACTTGTTCTTCATAGTTACCTTATCGAGATGTCTATAGTCGATATATAACCTCATCGACCTGTCTTTCTTTTTCACAAACAATATTGGTGCGCCCCATGGTGAATAACTAGGTCTCACAAAACCTTTATCTGTTAACTCTTGCAACTGTACTTTCAGCTCTTTCAACTCTATCAGGGCCATTCTATACAGAGCAATAGAAATGGGTGTCGTACTGTGGTCTAACTCAATTCCGAATTCTATTTCCCTCACCAGAGGTAATCTGGGTAATTCTTCCAGAAATACGTCTGTAATCTCACAAACCACTGGTACTAATTTAATCTTCAGTTCAGACACTTGAGTATTCAACACATAAGCTAGATAAGCCTTGTATCCTTTCCTCAAATACTCCTCGGTAGTCAAAGACAATATTACTACAGATAGATTATCTGACTCATCTGGTCCAACTCGAAGAACATTATTGTCTTCAGATTTCAGCTCAATAACTTTTCTCCCTCAATCCACTACAACACTATTAGAAGTCAACGAATCCATCCCAAGAATTACATCAAACTCATTAAACGGTAATAACATCAAGTTAGCCGAAAAATAATGACCTCTGATTTTCAAAGGACAATTCCTACACACTTGGTCCACTAGTACATGTCTTCCTAAAGGATTGGAAACTTTTATTACAAACTCAATGGACTCCACTAGCATACTCATACGAGGTATCAATTCCATACAAATATAAGAGTACCTAGATCCCGAGTCAATTAAAGCAACAACAGATATTTCATGGATAGAAAAAGTACCCGTGATCACATCAAGAGACTCTACCTCTTCGCGGGCACGAATAATATAGGACCTTGTAGGCACTCTACCCTCAGATCTCACCACAGCATCTTTTGACGCACCCCTACTACTAGCCCCACTCCTGAGGTTTCTTTACAGTCTACTCCTCAACGGAGCACAACTTGCCTTCACTCCTTACTTCTTTTCTCTCTCTTTCATCTCAGGACAATCACGTATACAGTGGTCTAGCGATCCACACTTGAAGTAACCCCTCTCCTTTCCTCAGCACTCGCCAAATGATGCCTACCACATTGCGAGCAGTCTGGCCTATTTGGCCAACTACTACCAACACTTACGATCGAAGTAGTGTGGGCTCTAGAATTTGTGTTTTGTCGGTTCTTGTTCCTACTCGAATACCCCACCGAAGCACTTGATCGGGTAGTGAACTCTCTCGATCTTTTAGATGAGGAGTGATGTGATTTCCCCATCTGTCTATTCTTTGCATCCCGCGACTCAAAAGCCGCTTTCTTCCTTTCTTTAATCAACTCTTCGACCTTACAGGCTCTTTCAACAAGGGCTACAAATTCCTGCAGCTCTAAGATGCCAACAAACACTCGGATATCTTCATTGAGGCCATCCTCAAACCTCTTACACATGGTGGCTTTTTTAGACACACACTCCCGCGCATACTTGCTAAGCCTCACAAACTCACGTTCATATTCTGTCACTGACATTCGGCCTTGCTTTAGCTCTAGAAATTCTTTCCTCTTTTGGTCTATGAATCTTTGGCTAATATACTTTTTTCGAAATTCCTCCTGGAAGAATTCTCACATGATCCTCTCTCTCTGTACTACGGACACGAGAGTGTTCCACCACTAATAAGTTGAATCTCATAGAAGTGACACTGTGCATTTCACGCACTCTTCAAGTGTGCATGATAGCTTATGAAATACCCTAATGGTATTTTCTAGCCAAAACTCTACTCTCTCCGTGTCATCATCTATGCTAGCCTGGAATTCCTCGGCCCCTTGTTTTCGGATCTTGTCTACCGGAGGTTTCTCTCTTCTAAACATGTCTGAGCCTTGCAGAGCTATCAGGGCATACTAAGGAATCGGAGGAAGTGGAGGAGGTGGAGGTGGAGTGTTCGAATTCGCACGAACAAACTCCGTGTACCAAGCGGGCTCACTCTCTACTGGTAAGGTCCCTTCAGCAGGAGCTGGTGCATTACTTTCCATGTCGTCCGCCGTGGCTCTATCAGGATCCATTTACTATATGAAAACATCATTTATAAACATTAGAAATCGTTACATTATCAATAAATAGTTATGACATGTATAGCTAGACTTGTACTCTCGCTAGGTTAGTCATAGAATCGACCAAACTATAACTCTGATACCACTAAATGTAACACCCTATACTCGTAACCCAAGTCGGGGAGGAGCACAAGGCATTACCTAACTTGATCTCATGCATACAACCAATCTCAAGTCACCGAGACTCGATCCCAACTTAAAACTTTTTCAATTTCTACTTTAAACCTCTTATTATGAGCCTACGAGCCTCAAATCAATCGTTAAAAACCATTCAGAACTATACCAAGTCCTTAAAACAACTATGAAAATTTTGTCCTTAAAACAGGGCACATGCCCGTGGGGAAAGGCAACACGCCCGTGTGACCGACTCAGCATGGTCGTGCTGATGGCCCGTGTGGCTCACGCGGCATAAACACCCTAGGACATGTCCATGTCCCGCACCAGTGTAGAATTAATTTCTAATTCACACCTACAGGGGTTTTCACACGGCCAGACACACGCCCGTGTCATTAGCCTGTGCCCCTCACACAGCCAAGACACGCCCGTGTCCTAGCCCGTGTGCAAAAACCTGGGTATTTTGTTTCTGACGTCAGCATGCTCATAAAGTTACATGGCCAGGGCACACGCCGTGTGCTGGGCTCTGTACTCCACAAGGCTGAGACACACGATCGTGTCTCTGCCCGCTGACTTGAAATTTTTACGTGTAGGGGACACACGGCTGAACTACACACCCATAGGGTAGACCGTGTGTCACACACGGCCTAGACACATGCCCGTGTGCCTACCCGTGTGGATAGTATAAGGTTATTTACCAAGCCTCATTGCCACCCTTACATATATAGTTCCATACAAACACCAACCAATATCTAAACAAGTATAACTCATGTAACTAAATCAGCCATAATAGACATTCATTCAACCATGAGAATGCATCTTTTATAAATTCAAAATGAAATTATTTTCATTCAAAGTTTAATAAAAATTAAAGGGTCTCCAACTCCAGCCAACACATTTGGCCAATCCTCAAAGACACAAAATAATAAAGTCTAGGTCATATACATTCCATATTCAAAAATATAAATCCAACTATACCGAATGCTTCGCTTGATAGTGTGACTGATATCTCTGACTTCTAGAATCCTTGAGCTAGTTAGGCGACACTCTAAGGAAATGGAAAGGAAAGGGAGTAAGCATAAAAGCTTATTAAGTTCCATACAAGTAAGTACACAACAACAACATTTTATTAATGATTCACATGCTCTTGATACAAAGGTAGACATAGGCATAACTTACTCATTACCATCCATACTAGTCACATATTGTTCAATGAGCTCATATCTCATACGTACCAATTAGGTACCTGTACCACTCATAACACGGTTATACTTTACTCATTAGCTTAAGAACATAACGTTCACCGTTGAACCGTTTGGAACACAACTGAATATTCATTAAGCCTTAAACATGTGTAAGGTACCGATGCCATGTCCCATACATGGTCTTACAATGGCTCACATCTCAAGTCGATGCCATGTCCCAGACATGGTCTTACACTGACTACCATCTCGTAGCCGACGCATGTCCCAGACATGTCTTACACTGGCTTACGTCTCGAGCCCGATGCATGTCCTAGACATGTCTTGCACTAGCTCTCGTTTCAATGCCAATGCCATGTCCCAGACATGGTCTTACACTGGTTCTCATAATGTGGCTAATGCATGTCCCAAACATGTCTTAGACAAGCCAACAACAACCAATATGTCACGGCATGAATATCTGATTTATTTCCTAGGTTCAAATAGGAACTCTACTATCTCTATTATCCTCATACCATCTCAATTTCACAATTAAGCAATTCATGCTATATTAATTCGAATATAATTCAACACATACATTAGTAATGTAGTTGTGTTATTTACATACAACTTACCTCAGATTACAATATGTGGCGACTAGTCAATTTAGTCGATTTGCTTAGCTTTTCCCTGATCTAGGTTCGGATTTGGCAGTCCTTGATCTAAAATAACAGAACGCACTCATTTAATCACTAAATAAAATTAGGCAATTAAAAATTCACATCTTCGATAAAATGACCGTTTTGCCCCTAAACTTTGGCAAAATGACCATTTTACCCCTATGCTCCAAAACTGATTTTTATCGAATTTCTTCGCATCTTAAGATTAGTTGAACTCTTTTTACTCTTATAGCAACCCCAAATTCTCTCTATTTCACACATTTATCAATTATTTTACAACTTGTGCAAAATAGTCCCTTTAAGTGTTTTCATGGTAACACCTTTCGTAAAAGTTGTCAATTACATAACTAAGACTCATATTCTTCCATAAAATTTCAGAAAACACCCTAAATGGTCTCATGGAAAAACCCTATACCTTCAACCATTTTGCAAGATATACCACTCATTTGAAAGCTCATGCTTCTAGGGTCTCAAAAATACAAAAATCATCAACAAAGGATATGGAAATCACTTACTTGTGAGCGCTTCAGGTTGCTGAAAATTTTTAGCTTTCAAACCCCCTCTAATGGCCAACTTTCGGTGGAGAAAAGAGA
The DNA here is from genome assembly GCF_007990345.1 of Gossypium hirsutum. Taxonomy (NCBI): domain Eukaryota; kingdom Viridiplantae; phylum Streptophyta; class Magnoliopsida; order Malvales; family Malvaceae; genus Gossypium; species Gossypium hirsutum. The sequence goes on from NC_053432.1 coordinate 32,363,827, forward strand.
TGAGAAAGGGATGATATCATCCTTCTTTTATTTATTTCTATTTTAGTCAAAATTTGTCACCTAACCCAACAAATTTTGAAAATTTTGACCACAAATGACTCCTATGGCTGGCCATTCTATTTCTAGGGTCTAATTTCCCTTTAAAATGCCCCAATTTTGCTTCTCCAACAAAATAACACCTTTAGCTATCAAAATAGAACTTTTGCACTTTATAGGATTAAGTCCTTTTTCGTAATTGGACTCATAAACGTCAAAATTAACTCACCAAATTTTTCATGTACTAATATAAACATGCTATGACTCCGAAATAATAATAAAATAATTTCTCTGACTTCAAATTTGTGGTCCTTAGACAACTATTCTGACTAGCTCCAAAATCGGGCTGTTACAAATGTAATCGATACGCATTTGAAAAAATATGGGGTAGTAAAACAAATTTCTACGGCCTATCACCCTTAATCAAATGGTCAAGTAGAAGTGTAAAATTAAGAAAGCAAGCCTATTTTTGGAAAAGACCGTTAAGCCAGATAGGAAAGATTGGTGTTTGCAACTAAATGATGCACTGTGGGCGTACTGCACAGCTGATAAGGGACTCATAGGTATGTCTCCTTACCTACTTATATTTGGTAAACCATGTCATCTTCCTGTACAATTAGAACACAAGGAGTTCTAGGCTATTAGGCAATGCAACATGGAGCTGGACACTGTAGACAACTTTCAAATATTAAACATTTAGGAGCTTGAGAAAATTCGACGAGAAACATATGAAAATGCCAAAATTTATAAAGACAAAATCAAGGCATTTAATGATCAAAAGATAACTCGTAAATAATTTTTGATTAGGTAGAAGGTACTACTTTATAGCCCCACACTAAGAATTTTTGTAGGTAAACTTCGAACCAAATGGTTAGCACCTTTTGTTATTACTCACATATTTCTACATAGTGCAATTGAAATAAAAAATGAAGAATCTGGGAAACTCTTCAAAGTCAATGGATAGCATTTGAAGCCTTTCTACGAAAATTTTCAAGTGCACATGGATGAGGAGTTAATACTTGAAGAGTCAATTGAATAAAATTTCAAGTTGTCGAGCTAACGACATTAAACAAATTCACTTTTTGGGAGGCAACTCATATTTATTTAATTCAATTTATTTAATTTTGAATTTCAATTTAATTTAGGTTGAAAATAAAATAAAATAAAATTATTATTTAATCTCTTTCATGTTATTTTCCAGGATCATTGGTGGTGACTATCAATTTTTCGAAGATCGGATATCGATCGTAGCGTAGGCATGCCATGCTCATTGCTGCCATTTTTTTCTTCACATAACAAAACCCAAAAACTGAAATCAGCCCAAGAGGAAAAAAGAAGAAGCTAAAAAGAGCCCAAATAGCCCAAAATAAAAACCCAAAACGAAACTAACTCCCCAAACCCAAAAGAAAAACAAAAGAGAAAGGGCCAAACAGCCAAATGTGGCCCAAGAAAGAAAAAAGAAGAAAGAAAAAGAAAACCCAAACTGAAAAAGGAAAATAAAACAATCCCCAAGCCCGTAATATCCCCCTTCTTCACCCTTCTTTCTTCTTCTTCTATTCTCAACAAAAACCCTAACTTCATTAACATCATCACACTGCCACTACCATTGCCAAACATTGCTGCAGCACCGATCAATCATCGATTCATTTCTTTCTCTTCACAACACTGCACTAAACCCACACCAAGCGACGCCGATTCATGAGTATTATCGCTTGTTTCCTTTCTCCCTTGCCACTATCGACCTTGAACCTCACAGAGCCACCGCGGTCTCACAGTTTCCCTTATCGACAATCGGCTCACTTTTCCTTGCCCTAACGCCATCGTTCACCTCTTCTATCTATTCTTCTCTATGCCACCCTAACCACTGCACCTCCGAAACACCAAACCCCCACCCTTTCTTTCCTAAACAACACCACCTTTAAAATACCCACTATAACCTTTTTAACACTGACATCTTACGTCGCCACTACCCAAATGCCCTGAGTCACTGCCATCTCTGATCGTTGCCATCTGTAACCGTGAGCAAACTTCAAGGACACCGCCATTCATTCCTCCAAACCAAATATCGACCATGCTTCACACTAGGAACCAAGTGGCTGACTGATTCCTGATTTCTCTTAATCACAATTGAAATTAATTTTCAGCACCTCTAGTAGTCAATTTAGACAATGAAGACCGGGAACCATCTCCACCCTCTACAAGGCAAACTATCGCGCATATAAGGAATTTTCCCCGATGAAGCCCAACTTCAATCAAGACAAAACGCTCTCATAGTAGTTCCGCTACTTCTGAAAGGTTGATTCCTAACTTACAACATATTTTACTTTTACTATCATTCTATGTAGGTTGCTCAAATGAGGCTAAGACTTCTAACAACCATGGCGAAGGTCCTCTGAATAGAAACAAGCACATTCCTAAGCATCGAACATGGTCATCCACCACTCGAACACATAGACCATCACTTGATGAACTAGTAACACCTCTACATAACAGTACTAAAGTTGCTGAAAATTCAAGCCCACCACCTGAACCTTAACAAAATGTTTGACCACCCCGAGACAAACAATGTAATCGGCAAGGCCATACCTACACTATACTAACAGAAGTATGACTTCGAGGGTCCCTGAACTTTTCAACTTTAGAGCATCACGCAAGATACGATGACATTCAACAACAACCACTCCTAGCTTGTAAGAAAATTTCTCTTTACACTCTTGATATGCTTAATACACGTGATGCAGTATTGAACTATTTTGATGCTATTGGTTGGAATTCGTTTGAAAAAAATTTGATGTTCTGCATATTTTGAACTAGTTAATGAGTTCTATGCAACATTTCGCTTCAATATTAATGCATTTCGAACTTTTGAAACTCATATGTTGTCTGTTTTTGATTACTTTGTAAGGATTTTAGGATGCCAATTTCAGATTTTAACATCGCCATGGGTTTCGCTGACCTTGACGATGTTTAAACTAATTCACCCAATACTAATTTATTGGATATACAAAGTAATTTTGATGCTAATGTTTCTTATTCTAATTTAACTCATTTAGAAATCATCTTTATAATCCTAAGACCTCTAAGGACTTGTTAGTGCATGAACCAGCTTTAAGATATATTCATCGGTTTTTAGCTTTTAACTATTCAGGTCGAAATGATTCATCATTTGTTTTAACCAAGACATTAGTATTTTTCCTATGGTGTATGCATTCTAGATATAAGGTTAATTTAGGATATTGGTTTGAACGAAGTTTGCATATTGTTTTTACGCTCTAATCGACCACTCATACTTGGGCCATATATAGTACAAATTTAAACTCACAACTTTTTCCCTTTGGATTCAATATTTCCTCTACATGTGCATATACTATAGATCATCTAGATGAGTATTTTTTGGATTCTATAAGTTTGCTTACTGACACCCCTACTGTGTATTAGTTTGTTCCTCCAGGTATACGAACTGCTCGCAGTAATACGGTCTTTCACCAACGTCACAGTTTCGCTATTAAGGAGCCAGAGGAGCAGCCTCCTTCATCTGTAGAGGAACGTTTAAGCCACATTAAAGCTCGCCTTGAAACAATGGAAACTCAAATCTCAACAATTCTCGCCATCTTGCAAAGTAGTCACTCCAAACATTGACAACCACGTTAGATTTACACAGGGATTATACTTGACCTTTCTCTCTACTTTCTTTAATCCTTATACAGTATGCTTGAGGACAAGCATAGGTTAAGTAGGGGGGATGTTGGATTAGTAAGTGTCCATGATTGATTCTCTTTAGCTGCATGATTGTTTCTCTTTCGCATGTGTTAATTCCTATGCTGGGATTATTCATTAATTCGTTTAACATTTAGCCTCTAATTCCAATGCTTAGTCAATTTAGATAGTTGGGTGGCTCCTGAATTAAAGTGTTCATTCTCTAGTTTAATTGACATATGTGTCATAAAGTTGAAATATTGTAATTAGATTGTTTCATGAAAATCGATTGTTTATAAATTTACTTGGTAATTATATCATTCTTAGTTGTTTAATTTAAATTATTTTCTAATAAAGAATAATATATATATAAATAAAAATAAAATAAAAATCTACTCCACTAATGGCTCAAGTAGTGAGTGAAGATTTCAGGAATGTGATCGAATTTAGTAACATGGATGAAGTGCTTGGGTTGTCATCTCATTTCGCATAAAAAGGTTTGACTTTGTCCCAAATTTATTGTATAATTAATTGAGAATAAATACCTTGCAAATTTGATTCAATTTCACTTTAGTGAAATGATTAAATTTACATGTTTGAATTTTATGGACACTTGTTGATTAAACTGAGTATTTGAACACTTCTTCATTTTTTTGGCTAAATTGTTTGCATTGATCATGGTTGTGGATGAAAGGCTTGATTTTTTATAAATTATCAGATAGTTTCTAGTGTAGGAACATATGATATGCTTAAGGACAAGCATAGGCTAAGTCGGGGATTTGATAGCATGTTAATTTTGTATATTTTATGTGTTCAAATCAATTAATTCTTGCTAAATTGGTGGTTTTAAGTTTAAATTCTGTCAGGAACGCAATTCGAATGTTTTAAATTAAAAAACAACCATAAAAGGACTAAATTGGAGCACAAGCAATAAAAAAAGGAGCCAGATCATAAATTTTGAAACATTTAAGGGCTAATCAATTTTTTGACTTTGTAAAAGTCATATTTAGAAAATAAAAATCTAATATGAATTTGATTTCATGTAATTGGTTGTTAGGTGAGTTAGGCTAATTTTAGTATATGATATATATAAATAGGGTGTGTGGTGGCTTTTGAGATACACACTTGAATACACTGGAAATAGAATTAAATTATTTTTTTTTCCTTTCTATTCCAAGCGTTAGTAGCATTATGCCAATTTATTTCCATTTCATTGTTTCTTTAAAAATTTGTTCAATTGCTTCCGAAGCCCTTTCCATTTTCACCTTCTACCATTTCCATTAAATTTATTTACATAAATCGACAAAGCATAATTAATTTCATGTTTCACTAAACTTCTACTTAGCTTAAGGCCAGTATTCTTTTCGATCAATAATCGTGAGAAAATGAGTCCCCACTAAAAATATTTCATAACGGTATTCACCATCTTTCCGGCATATAAGATAGTACAAATTTGTCCCTTAAAGTTAATTAAATTTCAACACAAAGTGCACGTTAGGTTGGAGTTATTTCGGCATACAGTAGACAACTCAAGTCGGTCGTGCTGTATTCAGATTTTCGTGAACAAGTTGGCATTTCCTGGCAGGGTCATACTAGTGGGATTTCCGTCAAAGGAGATAGTGATTGGATTTAAATGACCCATATGGTTGATATCATTGATCCAAGTTGGGTTCTTCAGAACGCAAAGCTGTCAGGATCTTGAATCGCGAACGCGTGTATTGCGGTTAAACAATCGGTAAGGGTTGGTTTATAGGTCGTACTTGAATCAACTACGAAAGGAAGAATTGACAGTTGGGACGTTCTTGGTCGCTATAACTAGCTTATGGCTTGGAAGAAAAAGCCCATCTTGAAGGATCAATTTAATACCGGAATTCATTGAGTCTAAGGCTAAGACTTTATATTACTGCCTACTAAATTCGATTTCATTTTCTTATTTTATTTTCAATTAATATAATTTTTTATTATTGTTGTTTCACTTTATTTACGTTCTAAACCTTTTCATCTCCCCTTATTTATTTATTTTTTTAAGCAAGTTCATGATGAGTCATGAGCACAACTATTGTCGCAACAATAATTCTACTCATAAGAAAAGGCAAAATTCGATAACCAATCCCTATGGATTCAGCCCTACTACTCTATACTATTATTTCATATTATTTTATCGCAGGAATTTTTATTTGGTGGTTTTGACATCCATCATTGTAACTAAATAAATAATTAAAAGAAGAAAAATAATACAGATGCATACAAGAGTTGGTTATGTAGTTCAAAACCAATTTATGTGTTTGCGGGACTTTACCTGGAGAATAATTCACTATGAATCAACAATAGAAATCGTTATTTAAATTCAAATCACTCATCAAGTTGCAGCTTAGCTATAAACTAAATATGAAAACATTTTTTTACAATCAAATTGTAGCTAATATAAGTTCCTATAATGTACAAATAAATGCTCTCTCAAATTCGTGCATAAACAAATAATTAAGTCTTCAATATATAGGTTTGTGTAAACTTGTACTCTTTTCTAAAGTTGATTTCAAATTAATATTTGATAAAGCATAAAATAAGTATTAATTTTCACCATTTCAACTTTTATGAAAAAACCAAGATCTCTTCAGACATGGTAAGTAGATCACACTAGAATTCTTAGAATAATATCCTTGCTTGCTTGATATTCTTCATAACCAATCTAGTTAATTATTGCTTAAACCTTCGTAAAGATGTAAGAAAATTAATCATAAGATTTGATTCGAAACATGGCAACATATGACACAAGTTTGTACAATTATCTAATTTCAAAGTGAGTTGTACATGACGGTGAAATTAGCAGTAACACATTAAAAAATGTTTTGTACTACTAAAAAAGGTTTGAAAAATTATTTTGAACTTTAAAAGAATTGATTCCGAATTAAAATTATATAAATACAAAATATACATGTTTTCAATAATTTTTAAATATAAAATCTCTTACTCTAGCTCATATGATATATGCTTAAGGGGTAAAAAGACCCCAAACTCAAGGAAAAAAAACCAATTGAACCCTTTTGCAAAAAAAGTAATTAAATAAGTCCTCAAACTCCTAAATTGCATAAATTAAGTCCTTTGATCAACATTTTTTGTCTTTGACCATTCTGTCACTGACATGGCCATTAGCAGTGTTGATGTGGTGATCCATGTTAGTATCATCCCATGAAGTGGCAACACTAAGTCAAAATTTTATAGATTTAAAAAATCATATTATTTAAAAAAAGCATTTAAATCTTTTGCTTTCAGAATGAAGTTGGACGGATTTTTCATTTAGAACTTAAAATTATTTAAATTATTAAAAAAATTAAAATTATGAATTTGTAAAACATTATTAAAATTTATGAAAACATTTAAAAAATTCAAAAATTAAAATTAAAATAAAAGTTATAAAAAGATCATTTCAAAATTGAAGTTTAGAATGAATCTCGACAACTACATATCAGGGTACCTTTAAAAGTTCAAGTCTGGAATGTAACACCTCTAACCCGTATCCGTCGCCGAATTAGCTTTACGAGGAATTACCGATCATATCACAGTTCATACTAATATGCATTACATTTTACAATTTAAAATGTAATAAACACTTTTATACTCATGACTGTACCAAAAATCAAATCATAAGATTCATATCGTTCACATAATATTATATATAAACATGATTCAACATAAACTAAACAGATCATATATATATAATTAGAACATATAACAAATCAACAACTTCGTTAAAGGAATATTAACCATTTTTTTTATAAAAATCTTGCACACATATAAGCTGTACCACATATGAAGCTAACTTCCATATTATACTTGTCAATCATTCCTGCTACATTTCCATGTTTGTAAATGCGAATTACCTATCTCATACATTAATATAATTTATATTCATCCCTTCCAAACATATAATTCAAATAAGGTATTTAAGCATTACCGAATTAAGCTTTATAGCAAGTCATGTTTACAGCTTAATAAACCACCTACACCTAAGAGTTGCAACATGTTCCCTGAGCTCAAGCACATTACAACATTTTATTTTAACCATTTTCGACATAAATAATAACTCCTGTACAAGCTCATAGAGAAACCACTTGAAAACTTATTACATAATTTAACAAGCAATTATATATGCAACTTAATACAATATAACATAACCGAACATGCTTTTAAAGCATATATATATCATGCGCAACTTACCCTATAATAAGTATTACACTTAACATTAAATACATACTAAAACAACCAACCAAAATAATCGTGCAACACATGTAATACCTACCACATACCAACCGAATTAATTAAGCTAGCATACATTCATCCATCACTTTAATTACCACATTAAACATTTCCATCAAAACTAACTAATATACCAAGTACATACAATCATAGCTGAACCTATTAATGATACACATATGTAATATATATAACCTACTTAAAATAAAGATCACATTTAACATAATATATATATCAAACAATCGACCCAAGATTTATCCATGAAGGATATACAATATTCATCAATAATTAGGCTCAATAAACATTCAACTAAGAACATATAAAACCGAATTTAGACATGACAAGCAAACCATTTTCAAGGCATGTGGTACCTAACCCAAACATTATTCATACAATCACATAACTATAAAACCAAAATGAGCATAAACTGAATTTAACATAACCAAAGTTTAGAAATATAAGTTCAGCCATTTTCCCATGGCTTATACACAACCGACATTCGGCATTTCAAAATATGATCCAACCTATACATGCCATAGTTTCAAAATGCAACTTATAAATACCGCAGGCGGATGACAGTGTGAATGACTTGGCTGATGATCCCCGAGCTTGTAACTTGAATTTAAAATCTATAAAATAGATTGAACATGAAAACACAAGTAAGCTATAATTGCTTAGTAAGCCATAAGCAAATAAACAATCCAATGATATAATTAACTCATTTAAAACTAAACGGATTTACATTAATATAACCATTCTTAACCTCAAACTTACGAATTTCATAAATAAAACATTATCATAGGCATTTTCCCACCATGGCCGAATATCCACATAGTCACTTTAACAAGTTATTAACCAACTTCCACGGCCAAATAGTCATAACAACACTTAGTCCATATACACTCAAGTACATAATGTAATGCCCCCAAGCCCGAAACCGTCGCCGGAGTCGAGCTTGAGGAGTTACCGAACATAATTTATCAAATTAAGAACTTCAAATCTTTTGTTTCTACATTCACAGCTTTCTAGCTACTCACGTCACAGTTACAAGAAAAACCATATCTCGAGTTACGAAACTCAAAATAAAGATCCGTAAATTTTCCATAAATCTAGACTTTAACTACGAGGTTTGTTTCTATTAAAACTATACTCAATAAGGAATCTGTAAATATAAAGAATGTCTTCTAATTCTTTTTGTAAAATTTATTATGAATTTTTACAGTCAGAACAGAGGATCCAGAAATCACTCTGGCCCTGTTTCACAAGGTTTCAAATATATCATAAAGTATAGTTTATATGCCTCATTTTTTTTATCCATATGAAAATAGACTCATTAAGCTTAAATTTCATAACTTGCTCGTCATTTAATTCCATTTATACTATTTTTAGTGATTTTTCAAATTCATGTCATTGCTGCAGCAATATTCTGTTTTAAGGCAAATTTCATCTTTTCATGAGTTGTTATGAACTAGATAACCTATTAAATTTCCATGATATCAAACATGATCTAAATTTAACCATCACCATGACTTATCAATATCAAACATTTTCTCAACCAATCATGGCCATATCATAAAATTATTTACACAAAATAAATATATTGCTATACATGCCATACTTAAGTTTTACAAGCCATTTACCCAGATGAAAGTCCTTTGGATAGTGTGATCGAACCTTCGACCCGTCCTGATTCCCGAGCTGGCTTGTTCAAAACTACAGTAAATAAAGAGGAGGGAGTAAGCATAAATGCTTAGTACGTTCATATGTAAATAACAAGTAACATAACAATACAAATATACCAAACAACTTTAGCATGGTATCACCAAAACATATATCATATTTCTAAACATCACTCATCATCTTACTACCTTATCGTTGTTGTATCTATTATCAACCCGAGGGTTAAGAACATACCTGTCCAGAGTGTACATTTCACAACACTTACCAAAACGTCGCTTGCATCTTAATTGTTCTTTCATTTCACTAGAAATTTCACCCGTTGAACACATCGGAATACAACTCGGATACACGGATAATTTGCACATAAGTGCCTCATATGTAATCAAGAAATCATGTAACCGCCCCTAAGTGAACTCGGACTCAACTCAACGAGCTCGGGCGTTCGCATCCATAAGTGAACTCGGACTCAACTCAACGAGTTCGGATGCCTAGATACATTTCACGAACTCGGACTCAATTCAACGAGTTCGGACATTCGCATCCATAAGTGAACTCGGACTCAACTCAACGAGTTCGGATGCTCAACCATCCTAGTGACATGTCACTTGTATCCTAATCTATTCCTAAGGTTCAAACGGGCTTTTTTCCTCGATCTCACATTACTGTCTTCCATGGAATATCGGAACTGATACTCGGTAGCAATTCATATTTATCAAGCAGTAAACATAATTTGCATATTACTCAACATTAACCACAAAGCATAATATTTCACGATAAAAAAATCAGCATATCATATAATTAACATCAATAACTTAAAAATAACAATTATTCTACATTATTTACACATGAACTTACCTCGTATGCGAAAATGGCTACTTTTACCATTTTGTCCACAACTTGGTATTTTTCCATTTTAGCCCGAATTTCAGTTTTCCTTGCTCTATCATTTAAAATATAGTCTAATTAGGACTCACATTATTCAAATTGACCCAAAATCATATTTTGGCAAAATTACAATTTTGCCCCTAAACTTTTACATATTTACACTTTTGCCCCAAAGCTCGTAAATTAAACTTCAGCCTATTTTCTTATGTTTTATGACATGCTGATCATTTTTCCCTTCTATGGAAACATCAAATTCTCACTCTAACATGTATTTATGACTATTAGGTATTTTTACCGATTAAGCCCTTTTGCTAGTTTTCGCTTAAAACCGAGTAGCACAAGTTGTCTAACATAATTTAAAACCTCATATTATATCATAAAACACCAAAATACACAAATTTCACCTATGGGTATTTTTCCAAATATGAACCCTAGGTTGAATTATTGCTAGCATAAGCTTAATCAAGCTACCGGGACTCCAAAAAAGTAAAAATCATTAAAAACGAGGCTAGAACGGACTTACGATCGAGCTTGGTAGCTTGAAAAACCCTAGCCATGGTTTCTCCTTGCTATATTCGGCCATGGGGTTGAAGATGAGCAAAATTGGCTTTTAATTTTGTATTTTAATTCATTTTACCCCTAAATGACCAAAATGCCCTTACTACTAAACTTTCCAAAAATTCCATCCATGTCCAATTTTTGTCCATACACTTAGAAATTGGTAAAATTTCTATTTAAGACCTCCTAATTAATATTTCAAAACAATTTCATACTAGAAACTTCTAGAATGCAAGTTTTACAAATTATTCGATTTAGTCCCTAATTTCAATTTAAGCACTTTATGCATAAAATTTCTTCACGAAAATTTCACACAATCATGCAATCATATCATAGAACTCAAAATAATCATAAAATAATTATTTCTATCTCGGATTTTGTGGTCACGAAACCACTATTCCGACAGGCCCAAAATTAGGATATTACAACTCTCCCCCCCTTTAGGGATTTTCGTCCCCGAAAATCTTACCAGAAAAGTGGTCTTCACTTAGATTCCTCAATTTCATATTCGGTGCTGAAGACCTTTCACTCAGGCGGTGCCTCCAATATATCTCATTAATTTCTCATATATTCTGAAAGTTTACGAACTCATCTCTTAATTATTCTTAAATTTTCAACCCTTCTCCGTTTCCCTTGTCATCTTGACATAAAACCAAATCTCAATTTGGTTAATGGAGACTAGAATTCCAAGAAATTAAACAATCAAAAAGACCTAAAATTCCATAAATCTGATGAGTAGGAATTCATTCAATACCGATATGATTTATAGATCTCGCCAAACATTTAACAATAGGATACATCACATTTTCCTCTTTCCGCCATGGAAATAATTCTAATATGGCCTCAAGAATAATCCTTCTCATTTCCATCCCAATATCAACACTGGCAAGGATAATTTTGATAGATCCCAATGCTCGGCTTTAACCTCTTTAACAACTCAGATTTTATGTAACATCGAATGCTCTAAACTATCACATTACCTCACTGTCTTGAAACACATCACAATTCATACAACGGTACATTACTGAAAGTCAGGAAGTCTTTACTCAATGTAGACTAGTCTAGTTCAGACGCTTCGGTTATCAATATTCTCATCTATCCGAACTCTGTCAACATATAATAAACTTTTCAGCTTTCACAAGACGAAAACCTTATCATTCGTAGTGACTTTAACTAATATCCAACTCTTTCTAATAAATATACACTTCTCGTTCAGACTATATACTCTTTTATCTGTACAAAATGAAATTCTATTATCAGACTTGAGAAAAATAATCCTGACATAATTGTCACATGAAATCTTTCAAATAAATAATTCACCATACCGACTGAAACTCGCGCTTTTATCACCTATGCCTTTACTGATGTCAAATCCTTACACAGAAATTAGAAAAAATCCCAATACTAAAATCACCATATTACCAAGATCAAATTAGAAGTATAGTCATATTTGACATGATTATAATGAGCTGAAGAACGTACTTCGAACACGAGTCATAATTGACAAATTATGGAACAAAGATAACAAGCAAATCGAATAAAGAAATCCAAGATAGAGAAATCCAGAATAAAGGAATCCAGAATAAAGAAACCCAAGATACGATACTATACCGGAGAATCGAAAACCAAACTCATAGAGAAAATACAGAATACCCCGATAATTCTTCAAAGAAAGAACGTCCAGAAGAAAACATCATTTAATCCCACTGAAATCAAATATAACAAGATCAATATATCTTCCCATACATATATATCAGATGAAGCATCAAGTAGAAGAAACAGAATCATAATATCATATGTATTCTCTCATCAATTCTTATCAGACGAAATGAAATAGAACACCCGATGAAATAGAGCAATATAAATTATAAACCAGTTAGACTACCAATGCTTTCATCCAACACCAGGATTAAAAGACATTCCCATATACAAGAATTTCTTCAGAACATCAATAGCCATAGAAATATTTCTGAGAACGGGTAAACACATAGAACATCTCAAAAGAGACTGCTAAATCTGTCCAGTCATAACTGTCACACTCAGATAGTTCACATTTCAATTATCATTTCCCCAACTAGTTCTGCCGTCACAAATTTCATATTAAACCATTCACTAAAGAAGGCCAGTTCTGAATAAATTTCGATTTACTTTTCTCGACCTTGCAACTGAGTAATTCGGTTTACCAAGGAGAATTCCTTTTCTAACTGGGACAGTGCATAACTCCAATAATCTTTACGTCAATCCGATACTTTACTGGCTCTAACTTTACTTATCAGCTCATTTTCAATCTCTGATCATACTTATAATTATTCTATCACTGAACTCTTTGGGTTCTCAACCGAAAACTTATTCAATACAAATCTCATGAAATTCCATTATAAGTACCACTTTGGTAAGGGGGAGGGGTTGTAGGACCTCTGACTCGACTTTCTCATACATACACATATGACACAACTCCCATCATCATAGCAACATCATCAAAATCATGTCATTCATTCATGTTGGCTTACACCAATTTTCCTATTGTCCCATTTAGACAATATACTTATGCATACATTCTATGTTTTCTAGATAGCTTTACTTATCCATTCATTTAATTAAATTAATTCATGTTCATGACATCATATAAGGCCAAACAAACATAGATATTTGCATCACAATCACAACTTTCATTTCGTGCATCATCATGTACATATCATTACAATCATATAATTCAGTCCAACAATTTAACATAGATAAGTTCATTTCATTATAATCCTTTATCTCATAAAAAATTGTATATCATTAACATTCATCAACATTCAACGTCCAATCAAGACAAGGACATTTTCATTCGTATCATGATATTATGACCTTTATTCATACCTCTACTACTTTCTATTTATTCCGTTCATCTTATCAAGTAAGCCACATACACTACATCGTATGAGCATTAAGCAAATATGGATATTTATCACAACATGAACTTTCATCTCACATATTATCACATATGTATCATAATTTTTTATTCATACTTTTCTAAACCGAGACTTATCATAATCATAACTTTACTCAAATAACTTCGCAGAACATTGAACATGGTCAGCACAGCTCGGTTGGAGAGTACCCTGTCTAAACAAGACGGTACTCATACCCGTCGGAAGACATCACACTATCACAGATCAGTGGCATGTATAGCTAAACTTTTACACATGCTAGGTTAGTCCGAGAACCGACTAAACCTGCTCTGATACCACTAAATGTAACGCCCCCACGCCAGAAACCGTCGCTGGAGTCGAGCTTGAGGAGTTACCGAACATAATTTATCAAATTAAGAACTTCAAATCTTTTGTTTCTACATTCACAGCTTTCTAGCTACTCGCGTCACAGTAACAAGAAAAAATCATATCTCGAGTTACGAAACTCGAAATCAAGATCCGTAAATTTTCCCTAAATCTAAACTCATATATCTATTTACTAATTTTTTTTAGAATTTTTGGTTGGGCCAATTAGTACAGTTTATTAGTTAAAGTCTCCCCTGTTTCAGGGTTTGACTGCTCTGACATATGTGTATTATGAATCAGATATCTCTCTATACAGAATTTCAATGACTACGAGGTTTTTTTCTATTAAAACTAGACTCAATAAGGAATCTGTAAACATAAAGAATGACTTCTAATTATTTTTTTACAATTTATTATGAATTTTTAAATTCAGAATAGAGGATCCAAGAATCACTCTGGCCCTGTTTCACAAGGTTTCAAATATATCATAAAGTATAGTTTATATGCCTCTTTTTTTATCCATATGAAAATAGACTCATTAAGCTTAAATTTCATAACTTGCTCGTCATTTAATTCCATTTATACTATTTTAGTGATTTTTCAAATTCATGTCATTGCTGCAGCAATATTCTGTTTTAAGGCAAATTTCATCTTTTCATGAGTTGTTATGAACTAGATAACCTATTAAACTTCCATGATATCAAACATGATATAAATTTAACCATCACCATGACTTATCAATATCAAACATTTTCTCAACCAATCATGGCCATATCATAAAATTATTAACACAAAATAAATATATTGCTATACATGCCATACTTAAGTTTTACAAGCCATTTACCCAGATGAAAGTCCTTTGGATAGTGTGATCGAACCTTCGACCCGCCCCGATTCCCGAGCTGGCTTGTTCAAAACTACAGTAAATAAAGAGGAGGGAGTAAGCATAAATGCTTAGTAAGTTCATATGTAAATAACAAGTAACATAACAATACAAATATACCAAACAACTTTAGCATGGTATCACCAAAACATATATCATATTTCTAAATATCACTCATCATCTTACTACCTTATCGTTGTTGTATCTATTATCAACCCGTGGGTTAAGAACATACCTGTCCAAAGTGTCCATTTCACAACACTTACCAAAACGTCGCTTGCATCTTAAGTGTTCTTTCATTTCACTAGAAATTTCACCCGTTGAACACATCGGAATACAACTCGGATACACGGATAATTTGCACATAAGTGCCTCATATGTAATCAAGAAATCATGTAACTGCCCCTAAGTGAACTCGGACTCAACTCAACGAGCTCAGGCGTTCGCATCCATAAGTAAACTCGGACTCAACTCAACGAGTTCGGATGCCTAGTTACATTTCACGAACTCGGGCTCAACTCAACGAGTTCGGACATTCGCATCCATAAGTGAACTCGGACTCAACTCAACGAGTTCGGATGCTCAACCATCCTAGTGACATGTCACTTGTATCCTAATCTATTCCTAAGGTTCAAACGGGCTTTTTTCCTCGATCTCACATTGCTGTCTTCCATGGAATATCGGAACCGATACTCGGTAGCAATTCATATTTATCAAGTAGTAAACATAATTTGCATATTACTCAACATTAACCACAAAGCATAATATTTCACGACAAAAAAAATCAGCATATCATATAATTAACATCAATAACTTAAAAATAACAATTATGCTACATTATTTACACATGAACTTACCTCGTATGCGAAAATGGCTACTTTTACCATTTCGTCCACAACTTGGTATTTTTCCATTTTAGCCTGAATTTCAGTTTTACTTGCTCTATCATTTAAAATATAGTCTAATTAGGACTCACATTATTCAAATTGACCCAAAATCATATTTTGGAAAAATTACAACTTTGCCCCTAAACTTTTGCATATTTACACTTTTGCCCCAAAGCTCGTAAATTAAACTTCAACCTATTTTCTTATGTTTTATGACATGCTGATTATTTTTCCCTTCTATGGAAACATCAAATTCTCACTCTAACATGTACTTATGACTATTAGGTATTTTACCGATTAAGCCCTTTTGCTAGTTTTCGCTTAAAACTGAGTAGTACAAGTTGTCTAACATAATTTAAAACCTCATATTCTATCATAAAACACCAAAATACACAAATTTCACCTATGGGTATTTTTCCAAATATGAACCCTAGGTTGAATTATTGCTAGCATAAGCTTAATCGAGCTACCGGGACTCCAAAAACGTAAAAATCATTAAAAACGAGGCTAGAACGGACTTACAATCGAGCTTGGAAGCTTGAAAAACCCTAGCCATGGTTTCTCCTTGCTATATTCGGCCATGGGGTTGAAGATGAGCAAAATTGACTTTTAATTTTGTATTTTAATTCATTTTACCCCTAATGACCAAAATGCCCTTACTACTAAACTTTCCAAAAATTCCATCCGTGTCCAATTTTTGTCCATACACTTAGAAATTGGTAAAATTTTTATTTAAGACCTCCTAATTAATATTTCAAAACAATTTCATACTAGAAACTTCTAGAATGCAAGTTTTACAAATTATTCGATTTAGTTCCTAATTTCAATTTAAGCACTTTATGCATAAAATTTCTTCACGAAAATTTCACACAATCATGCAATCATATCATAGAACTCAAAATAATCATAAAATAATTATTTCTATCTCAGATTTTGTGGTCACGAAACCACTATTCCGACTAGGCCCAAAATCAGGATATTACACATAAGCTCATGTATCAGTATAATGCTTCATTTGCTTATATTAATTATGTAACCGTATATATCTAATCATGTATGCACATATTTAAGAGTTATTTGTAATATACAAGTTACTCATCCACAAAGCCGAATACACATACCACATACACATATATCCTTCATTTGCATCATATAAAGTTTGCAACAAACAACCAAGGTACTTACTTACCTTACATTGAATAGGTAACAAGTTAATCCATACCTGGCATATAGCTCGTTTTACCCATTCAAACATAACTTATCTTTGCCCAATGAACCATTCAGAATTGGATAGGATACTCGGATAATCACATAAATTGTACAATGCTAACGTTCCAGACATGGTCTTACATGTAATCACATATCGATGCCACTATCCTAGACAGGGTCTTACTCGTAAACACATATCGGAATCACATATCGATTCCATGGTCTTACTCGCACACATATATCGGAATCCTATGTCATGACATATGTATCCTATCTATTCCTAAGGTTCATACGGGGCTTTCGGACGTCGTAACTTGGTCGAAACGAATTTGGAAGTGTAGTAGCCAAGTTTATTCATGTTCGGCCATAGCATATACAAATTCTAACATTTCATAACAGCATATAAATTTAACATTTAATTACCATTAAACACGTCTATTCGTTTATAAACTTACCTCGGATGTTATAAAACGAGACAGGGTTGCTAGTAGAGGTGTGCATGGGTGGCCCGGCCCGAAGGCCCGCCCGAAATTTTGGAGGGTTACGGCAAAAATATAGGCCCAAAAAATGGGCTTGGGTAAAAAAATTAGGCCCGTTTAAAAAAGGGCTGGGCCTCGGGTAAGACATTTTTGGCCCGAGCTCGGCCCGGCCCGAATTCACTACATGACAAAAAATCTATTTTTTTAATATTATTTCCTTATTGTTTGCTCCCTATTTTTCTACTATTTTACTATTATGTTGCTACTATTTTGTTGTTATTGTTTGGATATTGTATAAATTTTATTTTATTGTTAATTTTTTTATTATTTTAAACACATTTGTTAATTTTGTTATTATTTTAGAAGCATTTGCTTATTAAGATGCATCTATTTTAGTGTTATTTAAGTATACATATTTTTTAAAATTTATTTTCAATATGTTGAGAAATATTTATTTTGATGTTTTTAGTATTTTTGATAGTTTATATATTTTTTAAAATTATATAAAAAATAATATAAAAATTAATATGGGTGGGTTGGGTTGGGCCTGGGTTTTAACATTTTTATTTGGGTCCGGCTTGGGAAAAATTTTAGGCCCATTTTTCGGGCCGAGCCGAGCCCGGGCCTAGCAAACGGGTCAAAATTTTTAGCTGGGCCCCGGCCCGAACCCGGCCGGCCTGGCCCATGCACACCTCTAGCTGCTAGTCGACAACTTTCGTTTTTCCCCATTCCAAATCCGATTTCTTTGGTTCTTGATCTAATCATATTCAAATTAAGCTCATTCAAACATATTTTCATTCAATCTAGTCCAAAAACACATAAATGGGCAAATTACCATTTTAGCCCTGACATTTAAAATTTTTACAATTTTTACAATTTAGTCCCTATTACACAAAACACAAAATATGCAAAATTTCTCTATATTCATTTATTTCACATTGTAGTCCCTAAAATTATTATTTTTGCAATTTAGTCCTAATTACTCAAAATCATCGAAAACTCCAATACAAAACATGTTAATCTAAAATATATCTTTCATATTTTATCATCAAACAACAAAAATCACAAGCTCACAACAATGGCACAACTCAAAATATTCATCAAAATCAAAAATTAAAGTATGGGTCTTGAAGATTACTAAGCAACGATCTCAAAAACATAGAAATTATCAAAAACCGAGCTAAAACTTACCTTGATTGAGCTTAAGAAAGTGCCAAACCCTAACTTCTTTTTCTTTTCTTTCTTGTTTATGATATTTGGCAATAAGAAATAATAAACATGGCTTTATTTTTTTATTTTATTATAACATATATTAACATGTTATTTATTTTACTTTATTAACCTTTAACATTAAATAATAAACCATTGTATGTTAAGGTTATGACCGTCCACCACATATACTTTTGGTCTAATTGCATCTTAAATGTTTCCACTTACAAAGACATCAACAAATAAGCACTTTCACATTTAACCACCAAATTTTCATTTTACGCGATTAAGTCCTTTTATTTAATCAGACACTCAAACAACAAAATTAAATCAGAAAAATTTAACAGATATAAATTCACACAAAATAAACATAAAAATAATTTTCAAATATTTTTCTGACTCAAATTCGTGGTCCCGAAACCACTGTTCCGATTAGGGTCTAAATCGAGTTGTTACATGGAATGAATCTAGGATTATTTTTTAAATTATATAAAGTACTAAAAAATTGTTTTTCCCTTTAAAAATATGAGGAGTGTTTAAATTTTTTAAATATCCAGATACCTTTTAGGCTATATAAAAATAAAAAATAATTTATAAAATATATATTTTTAATTTTATTAATTCTAAAAAAAGTGTGAATATATCCAAATTATTTTCTTACATCTGTGGCACTAGTTTCACGAGGCTAGAACTTAAGTTTGGCAAACCGTGCGGCTTTAAGCAATTTTTTTGCTTCAAATCCACCTAAATCAACCTAACTCTCAAAAGATGAGAATTTTTATAGAAATCCTCCAAGGCATTGAAATATAGTGGAAGCAACTTAAAGTGAAAGGGACGAAAGAATTGAAAAGCCACAAGAAAGTAATGCACACAAGGTGTTTAAGTAAATGCTCTCAAATATATTCTTTCACTCAAGAATAAGTAAAATACAATGGGATGAAGTCATTACAAATTAGGGGGAAGACCTCTATTTATAATTAAGCTCCCCCAGATCCAAGGGTACTAGATTAAATTACATCAGCAGTTGAGATTAGTGTCTATCTACAAAATGAGAGTTCTAAAGGATTTAAACTCTATAAAATCTTATCCCTTAGGATTTACCTTAAACATGGTTACTCTAGTTTTACTAATGTGTTTCACTGGGCTACCAAGGCTTCAAGTAGGTGGACTTCTAGCTCCATAAATCGAGTCAGTCAAATGGGTCAAATGAGCAAAATTCAATCAGTAGACCTCCATAGGATGTTCTATATGCATTCATCACGAGCCTGTGACTCGTGACATTCTCCCCCACCCATTCTCGCAATGCCCTCATCGTGTCCTTGGAATGACATTGGTTTGACTCGTCTCGAAACTACCATAATACCTTGGTTGATTCTTAACTAGTCTCTCTGTCGGGTAGTTCCGCCCTTCGGAACATTTGCCACGACTTATGTCTCCACTTTCATTTAACTCGAACTGTATATTTCTCTTGTACATCTCGTTCGCAAAACTCCACCACTCTTACTTGCCCTTATTAGGACTTGCCTTAATCAGGATCCCGTTGATCAACACATGTAGGATTAAAAATGCCCACATTGAACATTGGGTTAACCTTGAGAATAGTCACTAACTCCGATTTGTGAGTCCCTCGGCTTACCCGCTTCCGAATTCTGAAAGGGCGCTTATGTCTTTGTCAAGCCAACTGTAAGTCATAGCATAAAATATTAGATAAGTGTTTGAGATTTACCTCGCTCCTAGTATTTACTCTGTCCTACTGGTAGTTGGGAAATGTGCTTATATTGTAGTAAACATATAATTGTTTCTATATATTTGAACGATGAATAAATAAATAAAGTTAATTTCACATTTCACTATTATGTATTTTGTGTTTCTGTCTTTCATGTTTTGCATGCATAGCAAAATTGTGACAAGAAAATATTAGCTCATTAATTGTCTAAGCTCAAATTGATGATAAGTGGCACTATAAGAACATTTACATTGCGAGAAAGACAACTTACTTTAGTATATAATTTAAACGAGTCTATGATCCTGTAAAAGAATCTAAGTGAGCATTTGATTCAAATACTTGGAAGGATTATTATGTTGTCTACAATTCCAATTGAGCAGATGGCTAGTCTTGATTATCGGAGCAACTGTCTCCACAGGTAGAGACATAGATGTACTCATTAGAAGAATGATATATTAGACCAGACCAAAGATGAATTAATTTTGAATCTGTTTTTGAATTAATTCACTTGTGATGATCAATGGTGTGATTTACCTAAATCTTAAGTTAGTCATTGACCATGCGTATGTAACTCATGTGCTTTAATATAAGTGGAGGCTTATGCTCTAAAGATGATCGAGCCCATAGCTGGTATGTTGGGTACGTGATTTGTGTATGGTATGACTTTATTAGAAACAATGGAATTCATAGCTCGATTAAAGAGATAATTATATCCTCTTATTGACATTGTGTGGACTGATAAATATAGAACGTGGACACGGGTTACTTTTTCTCGAACAATTAATTTTTCATAGTTATTTGTTGACAGTGATCATATTAATCATTAAGAAGACACAATTGTGAGAATGAGATAAAATAGGATTATATTGAGGTGAACATATTTAACTCAAAATAAATAAGGATATCATATGAGGGTAACACATGTATGACGAGGTCATTAGAGAAAATAGTTGGATGACTTACTTTCGTAAAAAGTATACAATAAGGAGTTTTCAATCATGGTACTTCTTGTGGACTAACTCCATGATTAAGTAAATTGCAAATTATCGAAACAATAACTTCTAGACATAATTGCAATTACTCGAGCTTAATTGTATACGTCCGATTGGTCCCTCCGCTAGATCAACAAAAGCTTTATCAGACTGCATTTGAATTAGAAGAAAATACTATGACTTTGAAAATAATTTAATTGAGTCTATTTATTCAATGTGGAATTAAATTAGGTAGTCGTAAGAATCGTTCAACAAGAAAATTTTGGTTAAATAATAATTTTCATGAAGAATTAATTTGGAAAATCTAAGAGATATTTTGAGAAAATTAATTTTGATCAAGTAAATTTAAATTAATTAAATTAATTAAAATTAATATGATACTTTTGGAAATAAATTTTCAAGCCAGACATTTGACCCAATAGACTTGAACTTGAAAATTGGACCTGAGATAAAAAATTGGCCCAATAGACATGCACCACTTGAACATCCTTAGCCATTCCAATGGCTATGTCACAAAATATTACTTACAAGCCTTCATCTATGTCTAGTAGCTTATACATGCCATTATACCAAAATGAATCTTATAGCTATACCAAAAAGGAGATTTGTGGATAGTGTGATCTTGATCCGACCGAATCCTCCAACCTTCGCGAGCCTTACGAGCACTATAAAATAAGGAAAAGTAAAACAAGGTAAGCATTTTTATGCTTAGTAAGTTCGCGTAATAAAAAGAAAACTTACCGGTCATAATTATTCAAATAAGCATGCATAGATATTTGTTCCATCAATAAATTTGACAAGTTACCTAAATACATTCGCTCATTAAACAAGTTAGTCATACACATCATGAAGTATTCAAACAATATAGACGAGCTCACCATAATATAAATTTTCATATCATCTCACAATTTCCATTTTTCAAGATTTCTTTTCGTTGAACTATTGTAAATCTCGATGGAGACTCGGGTAGTGTACTCGAGGTATACATGTCAATCCTCTGTTAATTTACATCAAGAATGCTCCATGAGAACATATTCATAGAGCACACTCTCAAGCCACATTTATATAAGAGGATTACCAGTCCAGGCTAAAACCCGCTTTTAGCATTCTCTCTCAAGAGCTTATTCAGGATTACCAGTACGAGCTAAATCCCTTCGACAACATTAGCTCTAGTGAGCCTACTATGGATTACCCATCCGGGCTAAATCCATTTCATAGCATTTGCTCAAGAGAGTATAGCTTAGGATTACCCGTCTGGGCTAAATCCTTTCTACATTATTTTTGTTCAGTTCTAGGAAATTATTATAATCCATCGAAAACACAATGCTCAACAGGGACAATGACATTTTTATTCATTTTTTCCATCTTATGATTATTTCATAGTGTATATCATTACATGTATATTACCTCAATCACACAATTCAATTAAAACATAATAACATGCCAAATTAAATTACACGAACTTACCTTGAGAATGGTTCGTATTCGAACTCAACTATTTTGAGACTTTTCGTTTTCCTCAATCTAGTTCTGTAATCGGTTGTTCCGGGT
Source organism: Gossypium hirsutum (assembly GCF_007990345.1). Classification (NCBI taxonomy): domain Eukaryota; kingdom Viridiplantae; phylum Streptophyta; class Magnoliopsida; order Malvales; family Malvaceae; genus Gossypium; species Gossypium hirsutum. The sequence continues at coordinate 32,387,135 of NC_053432.1, forward strand.
CTATATAAGGAAATTCGACTATCAATTCATTGTTTTACACATACATCTACATTAATTTGCATCCTAGACAAAATTACCATTTTGTCCCTAAATTTTTGACATTTTACATTTTAGTCCCTAGGCTTGTAAAATGAAATGTATTCAATTTCTTGGTAACCCAAGCCTAGCCGAACAGTATACATGCTCATATCAGCCCAACCCACATTTTCCATTAAATCGGATTTTTACTACCCTTTTACAACTTTTTACAAATAAGTCCTTTTATGCATTTCCATAAAAAAATAACCTAGTAAAAGTTGTTTATTATACATCAAACTTTCATTTTCTACCATAAAACATCAAAACACATGCATGTCATGCATGGGTAAATTTTTAAACATGAATCCTACTTCAAAATAATGGTAGAAATAGGTAAATCGGGTTACGAGGACTTCAAAAATAGAAAGAGCATTAAAAACGGGGCTAGAAAGCACTTACTACCAAGCTCGAAAGTTGAAGAAAACCCTAGCTATGTGTCTTAATAATTTTGGCCAATGAGAGAAGATGGACACCAATTTTGACTTGATTTTCCCTTTTTAATCTTTTATTTACCAAATGACCAGAATGCCCTTGAAGTCTTTCTTTAAAATTTTTCTTAAACATGTCCATTTTTGTCCACTAACTTAAAAAATGGTCTAATTATCATATAAGGACTTCTAATTTAAAATCTCATAGCAATTGGAAACCTTTAACATCTAGAATTCAAGTTTTGCACTTTTTATAGTTTAGTCCTTAAAACTAAATTGAGTGCCCAAATGTCGAAATTTTCGAACAAGATTTTCACAGAATAGTTCCATAAAACTGTAAGCCATAAAAATATAATAAAAATAATATTTTACTATGTTAGATTTGTGGTCCCGAAACCACTTTTCTGACTGGACCTAATATCGAGATGTTACAACTATCCTCCTTTAGGGATTTTTGTCCCAAAAAATCTTACTAGAAAAGAGGTTTGGATATTATTTTCTCATAGGCTTCTCAAGTTTCCACGTTGCTTCCTCGACTTCATGTCTTTGCCACAAGACTTTTACTAGGGCTATAATTTTATTTCTCAACTATTTCACTTCCCGAGCTAAAATTTTGATCGGTTCCTCACCATACGTCATATCTAGTCGAATCTCAATCTTTGTCGGAGAAATCAAATGTGAAGGGTTAGATTGATATCGCCGAAACATAGACACATGAAACACATCATGAATCTTTCCCCACTCCGTAGGTAAAGCCAACCGATACGTTACTGGCCGTATTATTTCAATCGCCCCATACGGCCCAATAAAGCTTGGACTCAACTTGTCTTTCCGGCCAAATCTGAGAACTTTCTTCCATAGAGTTACTTCCAAGAACACTTTATCTCCAATTTAAAACTTAATTTCTTTTCTTTTCAAATCCACGTATGACTTTTGCCTATCCAAAGCTACTTTCAAACAATCACGAATTACTTTCACCTTTTTTTCCATTTCTCTAACTAAGTCAACACCGTGAATTTGTTTTTTGCTGAGCTTTGTCCAATATATAGGAGTTTGGCACTTACGACCATATAACGCTTCATACGGTGCCATCTTTATGCTTAACTGAAAACTGTTGTTATAGGCAAATTCAACCAACGATAGATATTTCTCCCAACTACCTTGAAACTCTAAAACACAACATCGGAGCATGTCCTCAAGAATATGAATTACTCTTTCGGATTGACCGTCTGTTTGTGGATGGAAAGTAGTACTAAAATTTAACTTCGTACCTAAGGCTTCTTGCAACTTCTTCCAAAATCGCGAAGTGAATCTCGGATCTCTATCTGAAATAATCAATATAGGCACCCCGTGTAATCTCACAATCTCAGTAATGTACAATTCCGCTAACTTATCAAGCGAGTAGTCAGTACGTACTAGTATAAAATGAACCAACTTTCTCAATCTATCAACAACGACCCCTACGGCATCTTTCTTTTTCGGGGTCAAAGGCAAACCCGTTACGAAGTCCATTGTAATTCTATCCCATTTACACTTGGGAACCATCACTGCCTGAAGCAGACCTGAAGGTACGTGGTGTTCGGCTTTGATTTTTGTTGGTAAACCAAACATTTTGAAGCAAACTCGGAGATATCTCTTTTCATACCCGACCACCAATACATTTTCTTCAAGTTATTATAAATTTTCGTACTACCCGGATGAATGGATAAACAACCACTGTGTGCCTCTTAAAGAATTTTCTGAATAAGTTCGTCACCTTTCAGTACACAAATCCTATCTGGAAACATCAAACATCCATCGGAATCGATACGAAAATCTGAGTCATTGCCTGTTTCACATAGAGCTATCTTAGCTTGCAATTCACTGTCGCACTTCTGAGCTTCGCAAATCTATTAAAGAAATGTTGGTCTAGCTCTCAACTTGGCTAGAATTAATCCATCATCTGATAAGGTCATCATCGTGTTCATGGCTCTCAAGGCAAACAAGGATTTCCTACTTAGGGCATCTCCGACTATATTCGCCTTACCCGAGTGATAATCAATCACCAACTCATAGTCCTTCGGTAACTCAAGCCATCGTCGTTGCCGCAAATTTAAGTCTTTCTGAGTCATCAAATATTTCAAACTCTTGTTGTAACAGCCAGATATAGGGTCTAGCTAGAATAGTGGTCTCGGGACCACAAATTTGCTATTTAATAAATTATTTTATTATTATTTTGGAGTCATTGCATGTTTATATTAGTGTATGAAAAATTTGATAAGTTAATTTTAACGTTGTGAGTCCAATTGCGAGAAAAGACTAAATCACATAAAATACAAAAGTCCTAAATTGATAGCTAAAATTGTCAAACAGCTAAAGAATAAAAATTGGAAGTCTTTAAAGGGTAATTAGACCCTATTGTGACAGCTTGGCTAGCCATAGGAGGTAAAAATGTTGAAAAGTCAACATTAGGTAAATTGATGACATAATGTATGATATAATAATGCCCTAAGCCTAGCTATTATCTTTTATTTCTTTCATTCTTTCTTAACTGAAATTTTTAGCAAAGAATGGGGTTTGAAGAGCTTGAAATTTAGCAACTTTAAGCCTTCACAAGTAAGTGATTTTTATGGCTTTTCTTGAATATTTTTGTACTTTTGAGACCCTTGAAGCATTAGCTTTCAAATGAGGGTACTATTTTGCAAAATGATTAAGAGTTTAGGATTTTTCCATGAAAAGATTTGTAATGTTTGCTGAGTTTTTGTGGAAGAAAATGAGTCTTGTGTGTCTTATAACCAACTTTTGTGAAAGGTGTTAGCATGAAAACACCTAAAAGGACCATTTTGCACAAGTTGTAAAATAGATGTTAAATATGTGAAATTGTGAGATTTTGGAGTTACTATAAGAATAAAAAAGGTTTGGCTAGGCTTAAGATGTGAAGGAATTCGATAAAAATTGATTTTCGGGTTTAGGGTTAAAATGGTCATTTTGTAAAAGTTTAGGGGCAAATTGGTCATCTTGCCCAATTATGAATTGTAGAGTGCCTAGATTGATAAAGTGACTACATAAGTGCATTTTGCTATTATAGATCAAGAAATACTGAATTCAAACCTATACTGGGGGAAAGCCAAGCAAATCGACTAAATCGACTAGTTGCCACATTTTGTAATCCAAGGTAAGTTGTATGTAAATATTACAACTACATTGCTTATATATGTGTTGAATTGTATTTGAATTATTATAGCATGAATTGCTTGATTGTGGAAATGAGGTAATATGATGAGAATAGAGATAATACAGTTCCCAACTGAAAATCAGGAAATAAATTGGATATTCATGTCATGACATTTGGGTCACTTGTGTGAGCTAGTGTAAGACATGTTTGGGGCATGCATCGACCACATTATGAGAGCCAATGTAAGACCATGTCTGGGACGTGGGATCGGCATTGAGACGAGCTATAAGGCCCCCGTACCCGAGACCGTCACCGGAGTCGAGCACGAGGTGTTAACGGACATAATTCATTAATTAAACAGCTCGAACAATTTATTTTAGAATTTCCAGACAAGTTGGCTAACTGCATCACAGTCGCTAAAAAATCCATATCTCTAGTTACGAAACTCTAAATCAAATTCCGTAAATTTTTCCTGAAACTAGACTCATATATCTAATTACTAAGTTTTTTCTAGAATTTTTGGTCAGGCAAATTAGTACAATTTATTAGTTAAAGTTTCCCCTGTTTCAGGGTTCGGCTACTCTAATCCCTGTGTATTATGAATCAGATATCTCCCTATAGAGTTTCAATGACTATTCTGTTTCTTTCTCATAAAACTAGACTCAATAAGGATTTCATACATGTAAGGTAAAACCCCTAATTGTTTTTTTACAATTTATCCTGAATTTTTAAAGTCAGAACAGGGGATTCAGAGATCGCTCTGACCCTGTTTCACCAAAACTTAAATATCTCATAAAATATAACTCATTTACCTGTTTCGTTTCTTCCATATGAAAATAGACTCATCAAACTTCGATTCCATAACTTATTAACCATTTAATTACATTTCTAATATTCTTAGTGATATTTCAAATTCACGTGACTGCTACTGTCTGATTCTGTTTTGTAGCCAATTTTACCTTTCCAAGGATTTTCATGGTTTAGTTCAAACATAAAGCATACATGTTATCATATATATAAACTTGATTAGCCATTCCAATAGCTAATCATTCTCAAACATTTTCATTCCATCCATGGGTCATATCGTAAGATTATACACACAAAATGATTGGAATGCTATACATGTCATATTTCCAAAAATTACAAGTCATTATACCGCGATTGTCCAGTGATAGTGTGAGCGTGCCTCCGACCGTCCTAATCTCCAAATTGACTTGTCAAAACTACAAAGGATGAAAAGGAGGGAGTAAGCATAGATGCTTAGTAAGTCCACATGCAAATAACAAATAACTTAACAAGCAATTATACCAACCAACATTAGCATAATATCACCAAAACATATATCACATTTCTATTCATCATTCATCATCTTACCATATTATTGTTGTCGTATCAAGTCTCAACCCGAGGGTTAAGTACATACCTGACCAAAGTGCCCATTCCACAACACTTACCAATACGCCACTTGCATCTTGAGTATTCTTCCATTTCACTAGAATTTTACCCTTTGAACACATCGGAATATAACTCGGATACTTGGAAAGTTTGCACATAAGTGCCACATATGTAGCCAAGCTACCATGTAACCCACCCATAACTCGGACTCAACTCAACGAGCTCAGGCGTTCGCATCCATAAGTGAACTCGGACTCAGCTCAATGAGCTCGGATGCCTAGTTACATCTCACGAACTCAGACTCAACTCAACGAGCTCAGACGCCCAAATATCCTAATCTATTCATAAGGTTCAACGGGACTTTCCTCGTTCATACTCCTTTACCATTCTTCTTGGAATACCAATGACGATACTTCGGTAGACTTTCACATTTTTCACATAATTCATAAAATTTTTGTATGTTGTCCAACAATGACCACAAAGCATAGAATTGCATGATAACAATCATAATATCGTATAAATAGCATTAAATTATTTAAAATAACGGTTATATTACAATATTTACATCTGAACTTACCTCGATACAAAATGAGAATAGTCGAGCCTATTCCTCATAAACTTTATTTTTCCCTCGATCTTGAATCGAATCTCTTTTCTCATGATCTATAATACCAAATTAATTTATTTAATTCACACTCATCAAAACAACCCCTAGTACAAACTTTGGCAAAATTATCATTTTTCCCCTAAACTTTCACATATTTACACTTTTGCCCCAAGGCTCGTAAATTAAACCTCATCATATTTTCTTATGTTTTATGACATGCTGATCATTTTCCCCTTCTATAGCAACATCAAATTCACACTCTAACATGTACTTATGAATATTAGGTATTTTTACCGATTTTGTCATTTTACTTTTTTTTTACGAAAAATCACTTAGCAAAAGTTGTTTAACACAATCTTAAACTTCATATTCTACCATAAAACATAAAAATTCATACATATCATCCATGGGTAAAATTTTAAATATAAACCCTAGCTCAAAATATTGGTAGAAATAGGTAAACCGAGCTACGAGGATTTTAAAAATGTAAAGAATATTAAAAACGGGCATAGAAATCACTTACAATCAAGGTTTAAAAGTGTTGAAACCCTAGCTATGGTGGAGATAAAAATTTGGCAGCAACTTATGGAGAAGATGATCATTTTTGTGTTATTTTTACCATTTTATTTCATTTAATATCCAAATGACCAAAATACCCTTCCTTACTAAACTTTCAAAAATTCCATCCATGTCCAATTTTTGTCCATAAACTTAGAAATTGGTCAAATTTCTATTTAAGACCTCCTAATTAATATTTCAAAGCAATTTCATACTAGAAACTTCTAGAATGCAAGTTTTGCAACTTATTCAATTTAGTCCCTAACTTCAAATTAAGCACTTTATGCATAGAATTTCTTCACGAAATTTTCACACAATCATGAAATCATATCATAGACCTCAAAATAATCATAAAATAATTATTTCTATCTCAGATTTTGTGGTCCCGAAACCACTATTCTGATTAGGCCTTAATTCGGGTTATCACACGAGCGCTAGTGTTAGACATGTCTAGGACATGCATCAGCCTCGAGACGTAAGCAAGTGTAAGAAATATCTAGGACATGCATCGGCTACGAGATGTGTCAGTATAAGACCATGTCGGGGATATGGCATCTGCACAGATATGCTAGAGCTTGTGTAAGACCATGTGTGGGACATGGCATCGGCACCTGACCCCATGATTGAGGCTAAATGAATATCTGATAATGTTCCATATGGTTCAACGGTGTAAGTGTGATTTAAAGCTAATTAGGAAAGTATAACCGTGTTGTGAGTGGTACAGGTACCTATATGGTATTTATTAAACGTGAGCTCAATATATGCTATATGAGGTGTAATGAATATTGATGAGCAAGTTCGCTTATGCCACTTGTGTATCATGATACTTGTTGATGAATGGCAAAGTTATGTTGTATATTTATTTATGTGCAACTTACTAAGCTTTATCCTTACTCCCGCTCATTTTTTATTTTCTTATAGTGCTGCCTATCTAGCTCAAGGATCAATGGAAGTCAGAGATATCGATCACACTATCAATGGAGGCTTTCGGTATAGTTTGACTTATATTTTCGAGTATGGCATGTATAGGGAACTAGACTTGTGTTTTGTGTCATTGAGAGTTGGTAATATGTGTTGGCTTGGATTCGAAACCCTTCATTTTTTATTAAGCCTTGAATGATGGCTAATATTGATTTTGATTTATATCCAAAGATGTTATTTTCATGGATGAGTAAAATGCACTAATGGAATGTTGTTTATCGTGGCTGATTTGGATGCATGAGATAGCCTTGTATTGGTTTGGGTTGCTTATGTGTAGCTTGTGTATATAAGGGTGGCAGAGAGGCTTGATAAAGAGCCTTATATTGTCCATACGGGTAGACACATGGTCTGCCTTATGGGTTTGTGGTTCGTTTGTGTGTCCCCTGCATGTAAAAATTACAAGTCAGTATGCATGATAATAAACACACGGGTAGAGACACGGCTGTGTGTCTCAGCCGTGCGATAGACACGGCCTAGCACACGGGCATGTGTATTGACCATGTGATGTTTTGGGGATGCTGACATCAGAAATAGAATGTCCATGTTTTTGTACACAGGCTAGGACACTGGCTAGGACACGGGCGTGTTATGGCCGTGTGAAGGACACAGTCCAGGCACACGGGCGTGTGTTAGGCTGTGTTAAAACCCCTGTATGTATGCATTTAGAATTAATTCCACATAGGTGGAGGACACGGGTGTGTCCCTATATTTCTTAGGCCATGTGAGCCACACGGGCCATCAACACGACCATGTTGAAATGGCCACAAGAACTTGTTGTCTTTGTACACGGTCTTGTGCCTTGTTTCTATTGATGGTTTAAGGACTCGAGTTGATCCCAAATAGTTTTCTATGGTTGATTTGGGGCTCATAGGCCCATAGTAAGAAGTTTTATGTAGAAATTGAAAAAGCTCTAATTTGGATCAAGTCTCGGTGACTTGGGGAACATTTATGTGTATGAGGTCGAGTTAAGTAATGTCTAGTATTCCGTTCTGGTGTGGGTTACGGGTATGGGGTGTTACACTTGTGATTAGTGAAAACATGTCGTTTCTCACCGTACAAATGATGTCTCCAAATTTTCAAGGCAAAAACTATGGCGGCCAGTTCCAAATCATGTGTCGGGTAATTCTTCTCATGTGGCTTCGACTGCCTCGAGGCATAAGCTATCACTTTTCCCTCTTGCATTAACAAACATCCAAGACCAACCAATGACGCATCACTGTAAATCACGAATTCCTTTCCCGACTCAGGTTGCGCTAAAACCAGCGCCTCAGTCAATAAAGCTTTCAATTTCTCAAAACTTTGCTGACATTTTTCGGACCACTCAAACTTGACATCTTTTTGCAACAATCTCGTCATAGGAGTAGCAATCATTGGAAACCTTTGACAAACCGGAAGTAGTAATTGTCCACCCAAAAAGCTTCTAACCTTAGATACATTCTTCGGTGGTTTCCACTCAACTATTGCCAAAATATTACTAGGATCAACCCGAATACCACCGCCTGAAACGATATGTCCCAAAAATCCAACTTCTCTGAGCCAAAACTCACTTTTACTGAACTTTACATATAATTATTTTTCTCTCAAAATCTGTAGAATAGTTCTCAAATGCTTAGCGTACTTGGATTCATCTCAAGAATAAATCAGGATATCATCAATGAACACAACCACAAACTTATCTAGGTATAGTCTAAAAATCTGGTTCATCAAGTCCATAAAAATTGCAGGAGCATTCGTCAATCTGAAAGGCATAACAAGAAATTCATAATGCCCGTACCTTGTTCTGAAAGCGATCTTTGGTACATCTAACTCCTTAACTCTCAATTGGTAATAGCCTGATCTCAAATCTATCTTTGAAAACACTGTTGCCTTTTTCAACTGATCAAACAAGCAATCAATTCTCGGTAACGGATAGTTGTTCTTTATGCTCACTTTGTTGAGCTATCGGCAATTGATGTACAGTCTCATAGAGCCATCCTTCTTCTTTAGAAATAATATCGGTGCACCCCAGGGAGAATAACTCGGTCTAGCAAAACCTTTATCTTTGAATTCTTGCAACTGAACTTTCAATTCCTTCAATTCAGTTAGGACCATCCTATACAGAGCAATTGATATCGGCGAGGTACTAGAGACTAAATCAATTCCAAACTCAATTTCTCTAATCAGAGGTGACCCTGGCAATTTCTCTGGAAATACATCAGAATATACGCATACTACCGGCACTGGTTCAATTTTCAATTCAGACTCCTCAGTGTTCAACACATAAGCAAAATAGGATTCACACCCTTTTCACATGCATCTCTGAGCCGACATAGAAGAAATCACAACAAGTAGTGTATCTGACTCATCTGATTCAACCCGAAGAATTTTTCCATTTTCACATTTCAATTCAATAATTTTTGGTCTACAATTTACTATTGCATCATGTTGTGTCAACCAATCCGTACCCAATATAACATCAAACTCATCAAATGGCAATAACATTAAGTTAGCCAGAAAACAGTGACCTCAAATTATCAAAGGACAATTCTTGTAAACTCTATCAACCAAAACATATTTTCCCAAAAGGTTGACACTTTAATCACATATTCAGTAGACCCAATAGGTAAATCCTTACTAGATACTAACTTCATGCAAATATAAGAATGGGTTGATCCAGGATCAATCAATGCAACGACATTAGTATCATAGAGAGAAAAAGTATCGGTGATAACATCGGGTGTCGAGGCCTCTTCCCTTGCACATATGGCATATGTCCTTGCAAGAGCTTGTGCCTCAGGCCTGGCTACTAAATCCTTTGCAGTACCATGACTACCACTGACATTTTCGGGGTGTCATAGAGGTCTACCCCTAAAAGTGAGGTTACTCGATATAGGAGTCTGTTAAATATCCTTCTCAGCTCTTTCCAGGCATTCATTAAGAAAGTGATCAAGTGAACCACACCTGAAACATGCCCCACTTTTCATCCGACATTCACCATAATGCAATTTATTACATACATTACACAGTGGCTTTGGGTTTCCAACACTCCCTACACTAGCTGCTGAGGGAGACGAAGTCTTCGATTTAGAGCGTTTGGAGCTTCTTTCCTTTCTTGTATGTCTCACTGATGAGGTAAAACACTCATGATAACTTTTTGATTTCTTTGAAGTAGAGGGTTGTGACCAACTCATGAATCTTTTACTCGGAAGCCGGGTTTCCCTTTTGGTTTGCTTCTTTTCTATACTTAAAACCTCAGCCTTCTTGGCCCAATAGGCTAGCACAGCAAACTCTCTTATTTCGAGAATCCCAATCAGTAGTTTCATTTCTTCGTTCAGTCCTTCCTCAAAGCGTTTGCACATCTCAACTTCGGTTTGAACCTATCCTGGCATACTAGCTCAACCGAACCAACTCTCGTCCATATTTTGACACAGTCCTGTCTCCCTGTTTGAACTCTAAAAGTTCTTTTATTTTCTGAACTAAGAACCTTTGGCTGATATACTTCTTTCAAAACTCCTTTTTCTCACGTGACATTTTCTCTCAATACAACTGAAGATATAGTTTTCTACCAATAGTATGTTCTATCTTTCAGTAAAGATATCGCACATTTCAAACATTCTGCAGGAGTACATGATAATTCCTTGAAAACCCGAATGGTATTCTCTAACCAAAACTTGGATTTTTTTGAATCATCATCGGTAGTAGCTCTAATCGCTTCTACTCCATATTTTCTTATTTTATCAACCAGAGCCTTTCTGATCCTTTTGGGCTCAACACCCCGTGGCGTCTCATAATTGGGTTGTGAGACCGGTGGGGGAAGTCGTAGGATAGCAGGGTTTTTTCTTATGTATTCACTAAACCATTCATCTACTATTTCGAAGAAGGCTACTTTTCCCTCTTCATGACCCTCTGACACGGCTCTCCTACTACAACTACTAGTTGTAGCTCGTTGTACAGAAGCTTGAGTAGTGCCCTCGTATTCTTTAGACTCATCTCAAGCTTGGTTGGAAGACATTTACTATATGAAAATACATTCAAAAGTAGTCAAGAGTTATCACACTATCACAATTTATATAATAACATGTATAGCTAAACCCGTACTAGCTACATTAGTCCAAGAATCGACTAAACCGTGGCTCTGATACAACTAAATGTAACACCCCTTACCTATATTCGACGTTGGAATAGGGTACGAGGCATTACCAGACTTAAACTCCAACAAACATTCAAAACCGAGACACAAATTTCCATTCAAATTTAAAACTTTCCATAAATATTCATTTCGTACTTAAAACGAGACTACGAGGCTCAAAACATACATTCAAAGTGGTTCGGGACTAAACCAAGAACTTTAGAAAATTTTATAATGCTCAAAATTTTTTTACCAAAACAGGGGTCACAGGCCCGTGTGGGCAGGCTGTGTGGTCACACACGCCCATGTCGCTAACTCGTGTAACTCTCTATTTATGATGTCATCAACAAATTGAAGTCACATGACCAAGGCACACGCCCATGTGCTTAGGTTGTCTGGTCAAGTAAATTTTCATAATTTTTCATAAAATAGATGCAGAATTCACACGGCCAGGGCACACGCCTGCATTCAAGGCCTTGTCGTCTACACGACTGAGACACACACCTGTGTCTCTGCCTGTGTGCTTGATACAGAGCATTCTGTTTTGAAACAATTAAGGTGTAGGGGACACACGGATGAAAGAAACGCCTATGGGGCAAGCCGTGTGTCACACACGCCTGTGTGTCTACTCGTGTGGACCAAAATAAGGCTATTCACCAAGCCTTTTTGCCACCCTTCCATGCACAATCTACACGAAAACATGTAATGCCATTCCAAGTATAAACATACAACCAATTCAACCACAACCAAGGGATCCACTCACCATTTACATACTTACTAACTCATACCACGCAATTTCTATATCCATGAAAGACTTCATCATATGCATATAAACTTAAACCAATGTTAGCTAATTTCAATGGCCATTTACAAAATGTATCATCAACCATACTTCACATTTAAGAATTTGGACATACATGGACATTATACATGCACCACTTGAACATCCTTAGCCATTCCAATGGCTAAGTCACAAAATATTACTTACAAGCCTTTATCTATGCCAAGTAGCTTATACATGCCATTATACCAAAATGAATCATTTAGCTATACTAAAAAGGAGATTTGTGGATAGTGTAGTCTTGCTCCGACCGAATCCTCCAACCTTTGCGAGCCTTACGAGCACTATAAAACAAGGAAAAGTAAAACGGGTAAGCATTTTCATGTTTAGTAAGTTCGCATAATAGAAAGAAAACTTACCGGTCATAATTATTCAAATAAGTATACATACGAATTCGTTCCATCAATAAATTTGACAAGTTACCTAAATACATTTGCTCATTAAACAAGTTAGTCATACACAACATGAAGTATTCAAACCAACGTAGATGAGCTCACCATAATATAAACATTCATATCATCTCACAATTTCCATTTTTCACGATTTCTTTTCGTTAAACTATTGTAAATCTCGATGGAGACTCGGGTAGTATACTCAAGGTATACATGTCAATCGTCCATTAATTTACATCCAGAATGATCCTTGAGCATATATTCATAGAGCAAACTCCCAAGCCACATTTATATAACAGGACTGCCAGTCCAGGCTAAATCCCGTCTTTAGCATTCGCTCTCAAGAGCTTATTCAGGATTACCTATCCAAGCTAAATCCCTTCGATAACGTTAGCTCTAGTGGGCCTACTATGGATTACCCGTCTAGGCTAAATCCATTTCATAGCATTTCCTCAAGAGAATGTAGCTCAGGATTACCCATCCGGACTAAATCCTTTCTACATTATTTTTGTTCGGTTCCAAGAAATTATTATAATCCATCGAAAACACAATGCTCAACAGGGACAATGACATTTTTATTCATGTTTTCCATCTTATGATTATTTCATAGAGTATATCATTACATATATATTAACTCAATCACGCAATTCAACTAAAACATAATAACATACCAAATTAAATTACACGAACTTACCTTGAGAATGGTTCGTATTCGAACTCAACTATTCCAAGACCTTTCATTTTCCTCGATCTAGTTCTATAATCGGTTGTTCTGAGTCTATATAAGCATATTCGACTATCAATTCATTGTATTACACATACATCTACATTAATTTGTATCCTAGACAAAATTACCATTATGTCCCTAACTTTTTAACATTTTACATTTTAGTCCCTAGGCTCGTAAAATGAAATGTATTCAATTTCTTGGTAACCCAAGCCTAGCTGAACAATATGCATGCTCATATCAGCTCGCATTTTTCATTAAATCAAATTTTTACTACCCCTTTTACAACTTTTGACAAATAGGTCCTTTTATGCATTTCCTTCAAAAAATCACCTAGTCAAAATTGTTTATTATACATCAAACTATCATTTTCTACCATAAAACATCAAAACACATGCATGTCTTGCATGGGTAAATTCTTAAACATGAACCCTTCTTCAAAATAATGGTAGAAATAGGTAAATATGGTTACAAGAACTTCAAAAATGTAAAGAGCATTAAAAATGGGGCTAGAAAGCACTTACTATCAAACTTGAAAGTTGAATAAAACACTAGCTATGTGTCTTGAGAATTTTGGCCAAGGAGAGAAGATGGATACCAATTTTGACTTGATTTTCCCATTTTATTCTTTTATTTTCTAAATGACCAAAACTCCTTTGAAGCCTTTCTTTAAAATTTTTCCTAAACATGTCCATTTTTGTCCACTAACTTAACAAATGGTCTACATATCATATAAGGACTTCTAATTTAAAATCTCATAGCAATTGGACACCTTAAAATCTAGAATTCAAGTTTTGCATTTTTTTATAGTTTAGTCCTTAAACTAAATTGAGTGCCCAAACGTCGAAATTTTTGAATAAGATTTTCACAGAATAGTTCCATAAAACCGTAAGCCATAAAAATATAATAAAAATAATATTTTACTATGTTGGATTTATGGTCTCGAAACCACTATTCTGACTAGACCTAAAATCGGGATGTTAGAAGTTCTTTTGAAAAAAATTTAAAACTCTAGTTTTTCCTTTAAACTTATTTTTCACTGTATTTTCCAAACCTAATTTCCCGACATTGCACAGTTTGCATTACTAGTTTTCCTCCAAAGTCCAATGTACAACCCACCTCTCTCATAGGTGGTAAGCGCACTGATAACTCAACAAGCTTCACATCGAATTGCTGCCTCTCTAGCATTTCTAAAAAGTTCTCTGTAGCACTCTGATCTACCAAGTTAATGTTCTTACCATAATGAACATCCTCGATTAGCTGGATTACCGACAATTCCTTGGTTCCACCCCTCATTTCTCGACTCATTGGCACTACACATTGTTGTTGTTGAGTATCCAGTATACATATACAATCAGCAAAAGGAACCAACAAAGCATTAATCTTATCAAGGAAATTCAAGCCAAGGACAAAGTTGTAATAATCTAAGTGAATTACCTCGAAGTCTTTCTTGCATTTCTATTGACTGATATATAGCTCTACTCTTTCTGCTACTCTCATAATTGGGGCCTCATTGGAATTTATCACCTTGATCTTCATAGTCAATTTAATAACTGAAAGACCAAGCTTACACACGAGTTTCTCCAATATGAACAAGTCTGATGCCCCTGTATCAATAATAGTAGTTTTCTTTCAGCCCGCGATGTTGATTTCCACAAGCATCAATCTTTTCTACTTGTGATCCCTCTTTACTTTCACAAAATTAACTATCATTGACGCAAGATTTAAAGCCTCACTCTCTAGATCCATTTCATTTGATTTAGAAACTGTGGACAACTTAGATCACTCTAGATAGTCTGACATCCTATGTGGACCACAACATAAGAAGAACTTCACTAGCTTCTTATCATTCTCTTTGACCCTCTTGGCTTTTACAAAACTCAAGATCGAACCAAGATTCATCAATGCTTTATTTGGCTTATCATTCCCTTCAATCGAAAAAAATGGATCATTTTGGATGATCTTGCACAATATGCGAACCTTTGCAAAGGAAGCATCTCACTAGTCCCTTTGGTTTGTTGTTGGGTTTTCACTTCCTATTATGTAGTTTCCCATTACCACCATTGTCACCATTATCATTTTTAACCTATCATTATTCATCTTTCCAACTATTTTCATTTTCCTTTGGCTTGGAAGACTCAAACTTGTCTTTCCTCGTAACAAGTTCAATTAAGGACACCACTACGGTCATGGATTTGGTAAATTCTTTGGTCCCTCAATGTTTCAACTCTTGCTTTAACCAAGGCTTTAGCCCATCCATAAAGGATAAAAATGTCTCCTTATCACCCAAACTAGAAATTTGGATCATTAGCTCAATAAACTCCTTCATATACTCCCTCATCATGTTTTGTTGCATAAGTTGGTGCAACTTAGCTCGAGCCTCATCCTCAACATACTCTGGGTAAAACTACCCTTTAAATTCACTTTGGAACTCCTCTCAAGCCCCAATGGTAGCTCTACCTCGTTTCTTATTTGTGGACCTACAATGCCACCATAACAAAGTGACATCGGTGAAATACATAGCAATAATATTTACCTTAGTAGGATAATCTATTATGCCTTTGGCATGGAAGTATTGCTTTATTCTCCATAAGAAGTTGTCCACATCCTTTGTGGGTCTTGTCCCATTAAACTCTTTCGACTTCGGGACATCTACCTTAGAACTAGGTGTCGGAACCAACACCCAATTACCCAAAGCAACTTTGCAGATATTGACCTGGCTTTTGAGCTTCTCAATCTGTTCCTTCAAGGTAAACACCATGGCCCTGAGAGCATCAATATTCTCAGTCAGCTTTCCCACAATGGTATTGAGGCCCCTTGCATCAAATCCACATTAGCATTAAAGGCCTTTTCCACTTTTACCTTGAGCTAATCTTGCCTCAATTCCAGCTCTATGGTGCACCCATCAACTTTCTCAAGGGTCTCCCTCGTATCACCCATGGAACCCTCAAGTGTGGCAACCCTTCCTTTTAAAGCTAACAACATATCCCTTGAGTTGCTAGCTTTCTTGCCCCTCCCATGGGTCTTCATAGGCTCAACCTGCTCATCTACTCCTTTCAACATCTCACTCGGAGCCTTCAAGCACTGGTTATGATACCAACTGTCATGGGGCTAGAACTTAAGTTTAGAAAACCACGTCACCTTAGGCAATATCTTTGTTTCAAATCCGCCTAAGTTAACCTAACTCTTAAAAAATGAGAATTCTTATGGAAATTATCTAAGGCACTAAAATATAGCGAAAGTAACTTAAAAGGAAGTAGTAATAAAAAAACTAAAAGGCCACAAGAAAGTAATGCACACAAGGTGTTTAAGTAAATGCTCTCAAATATATTCTTTAACTCAAGAACAAGTAAAGTACTATGGGATGAAGTCATTACAAATAAGGAGGAAGGCCTCTATTTATAGTTGAGCTCTCGCAGATTCAGCGATACCATATTAAATTACATCAACGGCTAAGGTTAACACCTATATACAAGATGAGAGTTTGTAACACCACTATACCCGATCCAACTATTAGATCTAGTATAGGAATGTTGCATTGATTGTCAGAGTAACTGACAGTAACATTCTATTTAATGGAATTCCATATACTAAAAACATTTTGATTTTATTATCATATCATTCCAAACATCGAGATTCAGTATAGACCCAGATAAAATTTTCAAACATTTGAACATTTTAATGATATAGTAATAGACAGACTAAGGATCGATACTAGACACAAAGTAACGATACCATGCTTTAAGTATCGACACCCCTGTCAAGTATCGATATTGTATTTAGCTTCAATGTTTCAATAATTGTTCAACAAATTTAGTAATATCAGTACCACTAAAGAGGTATCGATACCATCACCAGAGTATCGATACTCTAGTAAGGTATTGATACCATTCTGAGCTTTGAAGTTTCCAAAAATTCAAGAAAAATTCATAAGTATCGATACCTTGGTTGAACTATCGATACTTCCCTCTAAGTATCAATACTTTTCCCTGGTATCGAAATCGAATCATGGTTCGATGCTGGAAATTAAAAGGAAATTTTTCCAAATTCCAAAACTTTAAATTGAAGTCCTTGCACACCAGATATTTCAATACAATTGTAAAACCCCTAATCCCGCCTCCGTCGTCGGATTAGGGTCACGGGTATTACTAACACATCATACTATTAATCAATCATAATTACACATATATACTAGCCATTAAAAGTATAATATACAGGGTCAGGTCACAAACAATCAAATCATATCATAATAGAATATTATACAATCGAATAATGTTCATGCTATGCAATGCTAAACTTGGTCTTCCACTATCTACACTCTTATCACTGTTTATACATTGCTAAACTTCATCTACAATTATCTTTCTAATTTATCTTTGATAATGATAGTAGAATGCACCTAATATACGTTTTCTAATCCATTCCAATTTAGAGTAAAATTTACTCTTATAATCCTTATTACAAGTCCACAAAGCCCTAAAAGTAGTTTAAAAATAGGCAGTGACTAATTTGAAATAATTCTAGAAGTTTAGGAAATAATTACAAAATTTTAATTGAAAGGGTCACACGGCTTTGTGACTTACACGGCCAAGTCACATGCCCGCGTGTCTGGCCGTGTGGGCATTCAAAGTAGGGGCACACTATAATAGCGGTTTCGGGACCACAAATTAAACTTAGAAAAATTTATTTTTATTATATTTTTATGGTCTATAATTTTATGAAATGATTTCATGAAAATTTCTTTCGAAAATTTTGATGTTTGGGCACCCAATTTAGTCAAAAGGACTAAATTATAAAAAGTGCAAAAATTGAGTTCTACACGCTAGAGGTGTCTAATTGCTATGAAATTTTAAATTGGAGATCCTTAAATGGTAATTAGACCATTGGTTAAGGCTTTGGACAAAAATGGACATGGTTAGGCATGTTTCTAAAGTTTTTTAGTAAGGGCATTTTAGTAATTTGGTAATTAAAATAATTAAAAAGCCAAATTGAAAGCCAGTTTTTGTCCATCTTCCTCCCATGGCTGAAATTCACAAGGAAAAACTATGGATAGGGTTTTTCAAGCTTCCAAGCTTAATTGTAAGTCCATTCTAGCCCAGTTTTTAATGATTTTTATGTTTTTTAAATCCTTGTAACATGATCTATCTATTTCTACCACTAATTTAAGACATAATCAAAGTCTAAAATTTTACCCATGATGGATATTTTTGTATTTTGATGCTTAATGGTAGAAAATGCATGTGAGTTGTTTGATAAATGACTTTTACTAAGTAATTTTCGATGAAAATGCCTAAAAAGGACTTATTTGTAAAAAGTTGTAAAATGGGTGTTAAAATGAAAATAAAATAAACATGTGGGCTGCTATGAGCATGTATAAGGTTCGACTAGGCATGGGTTTTGAAGATATTGAGTACATTTCATTTTACAAACCTAGGGACTAAATTGTAAAAATGTTAAACTTTAGGGGTAAAAATGTAAATTTTTCCATAATGTGATTTTGGGCTGATTCCAATAGTACAATGATTAAATAAATTAAATTTGATATTATAGATCAAGAAAAACGAGGTTCGAAATTAGAACGGGAGAAAAATGTGTATTTGACAGTTAGGTCCTTTTCGCCATTTTCATGTCGAGGTAAGTTCGTATGTTTAATAAGCATTAAATTATATATGTATAAATGCTTAATTGATATAATTGTGGCAAATGTTATATTATTGAAATGAAATGTGAATGCTACTGAGTACGATATTACGGACAAAGATTTGATACAGCGAAAGTCCCGGTTGAACCTTAAGAATATATAGGATACAAATGCCATGACATTACGGTTACCAAGATTACGTGTAAGACCATATCTAGGATATGGCATCGATATGAGACTTCGTGTAAGACCATAGCTGGGCTATTGGCATCAATACGAGATTACATGTAAGACTATATCTGGGATATGGCATTGGTACGGTACTATGTGTACGAGATTCCCGAGTATCCTTTAGTATTCCAAATGGTTCAATGGGTAATTTGATGGGTATGTTAAAGAAAAGAAAGAGCATGTAAGTATTACAAATTGGTACAGGTATGTACGTAAAGTTTATAAGCATTGACTTCATGAAATTGTGAGTTCATGATTTCCATGGGAATGATTTTGTGAAAACCTTGTGATTATTGGTCTATACTTGTGACGTATGAAATTCATGATAAATTTGGTTGAGGATCATGTGATTGGCTTCAGGGCCAAATTGAGTTATGATATAGCATGTTTTATTCATACAAATTGTGATTTATCGGATATGAGAAAAAGGAATGATTGGCATAATTTCCTATTAAAATGACTATGGAATGATGGGAAGATATGAGCTTTAACAATTGAAAGATGTTAAAATATATGCTTGAAAAGTGAATACTCATAATTAATGTGTATGTTATTATGAGGTTGGAAATAATTGGTTGATTGTGGTAATCGATTATAATGGAATGATTACAGTTGTTAGGCTAAAGTCAAGACATGTTAAATTATTCTTGCAAATTGATTTTTCAAAGAATGTGACTGAACAATCTATAACTATGAGGTTTATAGCAATTTATACTATTTTGTTTTGTGTTTATATTGTAGACTTGGTAAATGATTGGTAAGAGTTGCTTATTATGCTCATACAGACTTACTAAGCTATATAGCTTACCCCCTTCCTTTCCCATGTTTTATAGTGTCGTCAAGCTAGCTCGGGTTGGAGATCGCTGAAGATCTTATCACACTATCAAGCTATCGTTTTGGGTATTGGTGAGTTTAAGTATTTTGAGTTATGATGGCATGTATAGGGACTTGGTTATTTTGTTATATGCGTCATATGATTTTAGTCAATATAATGGCTTGGTAAATAGTCTTGTTTTTATCCACACAGGTAGACACACGGGCATGTGTCTATACTGTGTGTGACACACGGTTAGCCCCATAAGCGTGTGATTCGGCCGTGTGACTTCAATTTTCTCTTGGCTGACAAATAGAGAGTTACACGAGCTAGGGACACGAGCATGTGTGACCACAAGGCCTGTCCACACGGGCGTGTCCCAAGCCACACAGACGTGTGGCCCCTATTTAAGCAAAAATTTTCTAAGTGATGTGAAATTTTCTAAAGTTCTCGATTCAGTCCCAAACTGCCTCCAATGTATGTTTTGGGCCTCGTAGGCTCATATTAGGTACTTTATGATTAAATGCAAATGGTTTTAATTTGGACTCAAATTTATGACTCGGAATTGTATGTTTAGTTATGTTTAAGTTCGGTAATGCCTCGTACCCTGTTCTAGCATCGAATATGGGTAAGGGGTGTTACATTTAGTGGTATCAAAGCTATGATTTAGTTGATTCTCAGGCAAACCTCGCATATGTGAGAGTCTAGCTATACATGCCATATATAATCTATGATAGTGTGATATCTCTCGACTCTGATGAAATTGTTTTGTTGAGACAGAGATGCTTTACAACCGAGCTACTTTCGAAAATGCTAAAAGTGATACTAAGATATTTGAAAATGTGTTCGTGATAAGTTGAAACTTGGAAAGTTATGAATAATATTTCATGATTTGTATGTAATGATGTAGAAAATGAAATAACCATACGTTGAGAAATATGGGTAAAATGTCATTATTCCGGTTGAACATTGTGTTTCGATGGATTATGGTGATTTTATGAAAAAAAATGAAAGTTTATATTGTGATAAGCTCATCCATGTTTTTTTGTCATTCATATGATGTTATGTCCCTAACTTGTTTGATTAAGTGAATGCAATAAGTAAATTTACTCAAAATTTATAGAATGTATGTATAAGTGCACTTGTTTGAATAATATACTCAAAAAGTTCGTGTAACATAAATATGTATGTTAATTTTCCTGAAGTGAATTATATAACTGTGATGATATTATGGTGATGATGAATGTTAAGTCACATGTGTGCATATATGAGAGCCGAGTTAGAGGCTTTACGACCTCACCCCCTTACCAATGCGGTATTTTATAATGAAATTTCATGAGATTTATGTTGAATGAGTTCACAAGTGAGAGACCAAAGAGTTCAATAATGGAATAACTAATAATGTGGTCAAAGTTAAAAATATTTTGGCAAGTGAATAAAGTTTTGGAAAAGATGTCAGGTTATTTTAAAGATCATTCAGATTTCGCAATGTCATGCTTAAAGAAAAAGTTAATCTCGGCTAATCGACTCATTCAGGTATGATGTCTAAGGTATGTATTTGCTAGAATTTCTTCTGAATTGATTTTCTAAATTTTCGTTAGTGAATGGAATAATACGAGATTAGTGTTGACAGAATTAGTCAGAGAAATGATAGTTGAATCGTAAAGAAGTCTGAGTGTAACAGTTGTAATTGACTAGATTATGATAATCTCTCCTAGGTATGTTATATATTTATTTAACCTCAGAGATATATTTGATTGTTCGTTTTCTACTGAAATTATTATCGTATGAGAATGCTAGCTGATTATAATGTTAGATGAAAGCACTGTTGGTCTAGTTGGTTGATGATCAACATATCTTATCTCTCTCTTTAAGGTTCTATTCTATTATGTTTGGAATAAAAGTTGATGGTGAAAATTTATGTGAGGTTATTCTTCTGTTTCTACTGGATGTTGTTTTGTTTTATATGTATATTTGGAAAATATATTGTCTCTGTCACAATTGATTCTAGAGCGTGTAAGCATTGTTTTTCTTCTTGTTTTCTCCAAGGAATCATCAAGATCTTTATTATTTCTTATGAGTTATGTTCTCGGACTTCTAGTATGGTATTCGTATATTGGATTTCTTTATCTCGGTTTTCTTATCATCCTTATTTCAGAAATTATCAATCATGGCTCATCTTTAAAGTGTGTTCTTTGGCTTGTCATAACTATGCCTATTATGGGCGTATTTCTGGTTCGATCATAGGAACGTGGTGATTCTGATATTAGGATTTCTCTAATTTTTGTGAAAGGAATTGACATCGGCAAAGGTATATCTACTATATCTACTTCCCCAAAGTTTCTCAATCTTTGTTCATTAAAAAGCTAAAGCAATGTTTTCTTTGCAAGATTGAGAACCTCAGGAATGTGATAGTGAGTGGCAAACTAAATGAGTACAGTGTGAGACGACTTTTGATTTTGATTTCTGTTATTATTACTTCGAGATAGAATTCGTGCAATGAATTATCCAGAGCTTATGCATAAAATGTTGTACGAGACTTAGTAGTAGCTCTTTTATTCATTCAGGGAGTAATAAATATGTAGTTATTTGAAGAAGATGTCCTGATGATTGGGAATATAATCTGAGTACGCAGTTGCATCTTAGCAATGTAATTCATCTTTAGATTGACGGTAAGCCTGAGAGAGTAATTCAGATCTTTGACGATACGCTCTGACACTATGTTTTAGAGTTCAAAGGTGATTGCAAAGAGATATACAGGGTGGAATTGATTTGTGATTCTGAGGAAAAAGGTGAAAGTGATCCATGAAGGTTTAAAGTAACTTCAGACTAGCATTAGTAGTATATAGATTTGAAAATTTAAGATATTGAATTCCAGATCGATGACAGAGTGCTTCTGAAAGTATTGCCCTCGAAGAGGACTCTTCGATGAGGTAGAGGAAACTACAAGGACATTACTCTAATCTCTTTTCTCGTAAGATTTTCGAGGACAAAAAATCCCTAAATGGGGGAGAGTTGTAACAGCCCTATTTTGGGTTTAGTCGGAACAACTATTTCGGGACTACAAATATGACTTAGAAAAATTTATTTTTTTATATTTTTATGGTCTACATTTTTATGAAATGATTTCGTGAAAATTTTGTTCGAAAATTTTGACATTTGGGCACTCAATTTAGTCAAAAGGACTAAATTGTAAAAAGTGTAAAAGTTGAGTTATACATGCTAGAGGTGTCTAATTGCTATGAAATTTTAAATTGGATGTCCTTAGATGGTAATTAGACCATTGGTTAAGTTGTTGGATAAATATGAAGATGGTTAGGCATGTTTCTACAGTTTTTTTAGTAAGGGCATGTTAGTAATTTGGTAATTAAATAAATTAAAGGCCAAATTTAAAGCCAATTTTTGTCCACCTTCCTCCCATTGCCAAATTCACAAGGAGAAACCATGGCTATGGTTTTTCAAGCTTCCAAGCGCAATTGTAAGTTCGTTCTAGCCCCGTTTTTAATGATTTTTATGTTTTTGAAATCCTTGTCACATGATCTATCTATTTCTACCACTAATTTAAGACATAATCAAAGTTTAAAATTTTACCATGATGGATATTTGTGTATTTTGATGTTTAATGGTAGAAAATGCATGTTAGTTGTTTCAAAAACAACTTTTGCTAAGTGATTTTCGATTAAAATGCCTAAAAGGACTTATTCGTAAAAAGTTGTAAAATGGGTGTTAAAATGAAAATAAAAGAAAATTTTGGGCTGCTATATGCATGTATAAGGTTCAGCTAAGCATGGGTATTGAATAAATTGAGTATATTTCATTTTACGAGCCTAGAGACTAAATTGTAAAAATATCAAACTTTAGGGGCAAAAATGTAATTTTTTTCATGATGTAATTTTGGATGATTTGAATATTATAATGATTAAATAAGTTAAATGTGATATTATAGATCATGAAAAATGATGTTCAAAATTAGAATGGAGGAAAAACGCGCATTTGACGGTTAGGTCCTTTTCGACATTTTTATGTCGAGGTAAGTTTATATGTTTAATAAGCATTAAATTATATATGTATAAATGCTTAATTGATATAATTGTGGAAAATGTTATATTATTGAAATGAAATGTGAATGCTATTGAGTACGATATTACGGAAATGACTGACAGAGATTCGATACAGCGAAAGTCCCAGTTGAACCTTAGGAATAGATAGGATACAAATGTCATGGCATTACGGTAAGACTTTGTGTAAGACCATAGATAGGCTATTGGCATCGATACGAGACTACCTGTAAGACCATATCTGGGATATGGCATTGGTACGGTACTGTGTGTATGAGATTCCCGAGTATCCTTTATTATTCTAAATGGTTCAATAGGTAATTGAATGGGTATGTCAAAGAAGAGAAAGAGCATGTAAGTATTACAAATTGGTACAGGTATGTAGTTAAAATTTATAAGCATTGATTTTATGAAATTATGAGTTCATGATTTCCATGGGAATGATTTTTTTAAAACCTTGTGATTATTGGTCTATACTTGTGACGTATGAAATTCATGATAAATTTGGTTAACGATCATGTGATTGGCTGCAGAGCCAAATTCAGTTATGATACAGCATGTTTTATACATACAAATTATGAATTATCGGATATGAGAAAAAGGAATGATTAGCATAATTGCCTATTAAAATGACCATGGAAGTATGAGAAGATATGAGCTTTAACAATTGAAAGATGTTAAAATATATGCTTGAAAAGTGAATACTCATAATTAATGTGTATGTTATTATGAGGTTTGAAATGATTGGTTGATTGTGGTAATCAATTTTAGTGGAGCGATTACGGTTGTTAGGCTAAAGTCAAGACATGTTAAATTATGCTTGCAAATTGTTATATCAAACAATGTGACTAAATAATTTATAACTATGAGGTTTATAGCAATTTATATATATATTTTTTTGTGTTTATATTGTAGACTTGGTAAATGATTGGTAAGAGTTTCTTATTATGTTCATACGGACTTACTAAGCTATATAGCTTACCCTCTTCCTTTCTCATGTTTTATAGTGTCGTCAAGCTGGCTCGGGTTGGAGATCGCCGAAGATCCTATCACACTATCAAACTATCATTTTGGGTATTAATGAATTCAAGTATTTTGAGTTATGGCATGTACAAGGACTTGGTCATTATGTTATATACGTCATATGATTTTAGTCAATGTAATGGCTTGGTAAATAGTTTTGTTTTTGTCTACACGGGTAGACACACGGGCATGTGTCTTGGTTGCTTGTGACACATGGTCAACCCCATGGGCATGTGATCCGGCCTTGTGTCCCCTACACCTCAATTGTTGCAAAACATAATGCTCAGTATCGAGCACACGGGTATGAGACATGGCCGTGTGTCTCAGTCGTGTGAAGGACATGGCCTCCAGACACGAGCGTGTGCCATGGCCTTGTGACTTTAGTTTGCTCTTGGGCGACAAACAGAGAGTTACACGGGTTAGGGACACGGGCGCGTGTGACCAAACGTCCTACCCACACGAGCGTGTCCCAAGCCATACAGGCGTGTGACCCCTGTTTTAGCAAAAATTTTCTAAGTGAGATGAAATTTTCTAAAGTTCTTGGTTTAGCCCAAACCACCTCCAAAGTACGTTTTGGGCCTCGTAGGTTTGTATTATGGACTTTATGATTAAATGCAAATGGTTTTAATTTGGACGCAAATTTATGACTCAGAATTGTATGTTTGGTTGTGTTTAAGTTCGGTAATGCATCGTTCCTTGTTCCAGCGTCGAACACGGGTAAAAGGTGTCACACGGTCGTGTCTTAGACAGTGTCCGTGCCCGTGTAACTCATTGGCTTAGGTTACATGGCCAAACTACACGCCCATGTGACAGGTTGTGTAACCCTCGAAATGGCCTCACACGCCCGTGTTCTAGCCATGTGTCTTACACGACCAAGTCACATGCTCGTGTGTCTGGTCGTGTGGACCTAAAATGTGCCTTAAACCACAAATTTACCATTTCTTACTTGCTTGAGCATTAAGCAACTCAAAAACCATTCATTTAATCTATTCAAAACACAATCAAACACACTTAAAACATGTCAAAATAATTATCCTAGGTGCCTAACCAATTAACCCTCATTGGTACCACATTTATATCATCAAAATATATCATCAATACATCATTCAATTCAAAGTTCCAAACATACCAAAGTCACTCCATTTAGCATAGTTCATAACCACCTAAACATCATTAGTAAATTCACATACACATAAAAGTCTTAAGTTCAAATCAACATGCCTAAATTATGGCTTCAAACACAATAAGTGTTTATATACATATCAAACAATATTATACTCAAACTCAACCACATAACATATACCAAATTCATTAAAAACCCAAACACATCCTAGGTACATGCCATTACAAAATATAAACATCACCACATTGAGACTGAAATCATTGTTGGATGTTGAATCAACGATTAAAAAGAGAAGTACCTAACCTGTGCACGGGAAAAATAAAATCGTACACTGAGTAAAACTCAGTGATATTTCTATAATTCGAACAATTAAAGACATAAGGATACAAGAATGCATAATTTGAAATATACAAACATATTATTGTTTAAGCTTACCATTACCATATACCATCATTTCAAGTTCATGCATATGACCATATCATTTCATGCTATACTCAATTTTCATATACTATTATATTTGATTTGTTAAACAAATATCTCACTTCACATCACTTGTTATATAAATAGCTTTTCACATATCAATCCACATTTCGTTTAATCAATGACATTATCCATTCCATATTCAATTCATTAGTACATAACTCATGTATTCTATTTGTTCACAACATATTTCACATTTCATTTTCAATCCACTATCTCATTTCCATTTCACATACCTTGCCATTTCAATATCAATTATAGAATTTCATTATTTATTACTATTAACATGACTCAGACTTGGACAGATACACGAAACCAACCAACACACCAGTTTGGCACCTAGTGCCTCATTGGATAAATCCGAAGTAATAACTGCACCCAGTGCCATATAAATTGACACCCAGTGTCTCATCGGTTAAACCAAAGTAAATTGACACCCAATGCCTTATCGACTCAAAGTCGAAGAAAACCTTGAAC
Source organism: Gossypium hirsutum (assembly GCF_007990345.1). Lineage (NCBI taxonomy): Eukaryota > Viridiplantae > Streptophyta > Magnoliopsida > Malvales > Malvaceae > Gossypium > Gossypium hirsutum. Next base: position 32,414,251 of record NC_053432.1, read on the forward strand.
TCTTCCTATCCTATGGCATGCCGTCAATATCTGACTTAGCCCGATACAGTTAATAGGGTTCAATTTCACATTTCAAATACAACCAACATCCAATTCTCATATTTGCATATATATTCATTTCAATTCAATTAATCAATACATTCATAACGTAATACCAATTCAATCCATTTCAATCAACTATCAAAATGTCAAATACTTACCTCAATCACTTTGTAACATCCCAAAATAGGGTTAAACAGAACAGTGGTTGCGAAACTATGAATCTGAGATAGAAAAGTTTATGTCGGTTAATTTTTATAATTTACCGAGTGATTAGATGCATGTGTTAGAGTATCAATGGAAAATTTTATAGATAGCATGCTTAATTTACCTACTAGGGCTTAATTGCAAAAGTTGATAAATATGAGTTTTATATGCTAAAGGATTAAATTGAAGAGTATAATTGAAGTAGAGGTCCTTAAATGGTAATTAGACCATTAGGTTTTCATCGAAAAAAATGGACATACATAGATAAAAATAACTAGAGTTTTAATGAAGGGTATTTTAGTCATTTGGTAATTAAAAGATTAAAAAAGGGAAAAAAAAGATGGCAAAATGTGCCCATCTTCTTCATTAGGCCGAAATTTCAAGGGCTCTTCCTAGCTAGGGTTTTGTCAAGCTTCCAAGCTTCATAGTAACTGATTCCAAGCCCCGTTTTTAACGTTCTTTACGTTTTTGAAGTCTCGGTAACTTGATTTAGTTTTTCTGGCAATAATTTAACCTAGGATTCATATTTGGAAAAATACCCATAGGTGAAATGTGTTTATTTTGATGTTTTATGGTAGACTATGAAGCTTGAAATTATGTTAAATGACTTGACATAAGCAATTTTAAGTGAAAACGAGTAAAACAACATAATTAATAAAAATACCTAATGGTCATAAGTACATGTTAGAGTGGGAATTTAATGTTGCTGTAGGTAAATAAGTGATCAACATGCCATAAAACATAAGAATTAGGGATAAAGTTTCATTTCCGAGCCTTGGGGAAAAAGTGTAAATTTGCAAAAGTTTAGGGGAAAAATTGTAATTTTGCCAAAGTTATAGTTAAAGACTGTTTTAATAAATGTGAATATTAAATAAGTTAAATTTGCTGTTATAGATCAAGAAGAATGAAATTGGGGGTTAGACCGAGGAAAAAAAAGGTTGAGGACTAAATCAAAATATTTGATCGTATTTTGTATCGAGGTAAGTTTGCGGTAAATATATACAATGTTTTATTATTTATAATTAATGATATTATTTTTCAGCATCTATATATTTATTTTGTAAATTTATTCCTTGATGATTCAAGCAAGAATTGACGGAGAAATGATACTTAAAAGTCCCGGTTGAACCCTAGGAATGTGTAGGATATAAATGTCATGACATTAGGGTTTAATGATACCAAGTAAGACCATGCCAAGGCATGGCATTGGTAAGTTTTACAAGGCAAGGAAATCATGTAAGACCATGTCAAGACATTGCATTGATAAACTATGATAAGGCAAAGATCCCATGGAAGACCATGCCAAGGCATGGCAATAGTGAGTTCATAAGGCAAGGATACCACGTAAGACCATGTCAAGACATGGCAATGGTAAGTTTAAAAAGGAAAGGTACCCGTGTATCCTTAGTATTCCAAGTGGTTCAACGAAAAATTTAAAGAGTGTACCAAAGGGAAGGTAAGATAAGTCCATGTTCGAAAGGTTCAGGTTATCTTGATAATTCATTTAGAATGTTGTTATTTATTTACATGCAATCTTACTAAGCCTTATGATTACTCCCTTTCTTTTCTCTCTTTTTTATAGTATCTCAAATCCAACTCGAAAAATCGTAAGGACGTCAGAGATCACCTCACACTATCAACAAGCTATCTCAGTATTTTGTGACTAGAAATACTTTAAGTTATGGCATGTATAGGGACTTGGCTATTTTGTGTGTATGTCCTTATGACATGATTAAAGAATGGCATGTGAATACTTGGTATTGATTAGCTTATTATATAGCTAAACAAGAACATTTTTTGGTATTATATATGCCTAAATGAGGCTTGATGCAAAGAAATTATGGAGTAAGAGTTGGCCATGGAACAGTTCGGAAACAGCAGCAGTGACGTGATTTTGAAAAATCACTAATAATTTTAAAAATAGAATTAAATGGTGAATGAGATATATAATTAAATCCTATTGAGTGTATTTTCAAAGGAAAGAAACAAAGAAAGCAAAGGAAGTCTATATTATGAGATATTTAAAATTTTGTAAGACTGGTTCAGAGTGACTTCGTGATCCCCTATTCAAACTTTGGAAAATCACTATAAATTGTACAAAAATACTTATGAGTCATAGTTTATATGTCTAGATTCCTTAGTGAGTCTATTTTCATTAAACACAAATGGAAACATTATCTAAATTCTGTATAATGAGATAATCAATTTTTAGTGAAGAGAGATCAGGTCTGCTGAACTGCAAAATAGGGGAATCTTTAATGAATAAACTGGACTAATTGGCCAAACCAAAAATTCTGGAAAAATTATGGTAAGAAGATATATGAGACTAGTTTCAGGAAAAATTTACAGATTTAAATTTAGACTTTCGTAACTTGAGTTATAATTAATTTAGTGACTATTATGTAGATGGACAGTTTTATTATGAATAGTGAAAGAAATTGTTTTGATTTATGTGAGTAATTGGAAAATTTTTAATGTTCCCTGTTTGGTCCTGAACCGTTCCAATTGCACGTTTTTGGGCATCGAAGGCCCTTTTTAGGTATTTATTGGATGAATGCGAACAAATTAATTTTTAAAAGTAAAAAAAAATTATGCCCCGAACAAGTAAGATAAGTCTGGTAACGCCTCGTGCTCGACTCCGGCGATGGTCTCGGGTAAGGTGTGTTACACACTTACCATATGCATTAAATCAAATTACAATAATTAACAACTAGGTTTAGATTTATAGACATACAAACTGTGGATTTCGAGCTATTCAACGTCGATTTTATCCTTCCTCTTTTTAGTTAAGGATTCTGGTACGACGTTAGCTACGAAAATTAAAACAATTTAAATACATTAATACAACACAATTTAATTTCACATTGACTATTTCAATTTTTTTAACTCAATATTTACTTAAATTCCAATTTAGTCTCTAAACCGAGACTAATTTTTGTTCTTCACATTTAATCCTATATTTTTATACTAATTTCACTTTAAGTTAAATTTAGCTCCTTATTTTCAATTAAACCCCTAAATTTTAAATTTTTCACAATTTAGTCCCTATTACTAAAAATTTACAATTTGTTCTACAGTTTAATCCTTTTCCATTTCTAGCTTAAAAATTTATCAATTTAATCCTTAATACTAAAACTATTCAACATTAACAACATTTAAAATATTAATAATTGCTAAAATTTCAACATGGGTTTGGTAGTACTAAACACGGGGATTCCAAAAATATAAAAATTACAAGAAAAGGGACTAAATTGACTAACCAATTTGAATTGGAACCTTAAAAACCCTTAGATGCCGTGCTTCCTTCCTTCTTTCTTCTTTCTTCTTTCTTCTTTCTTTCTTTTATTTTGCATGTATTTCTCTTCCTTTTTCCACTTACTAACAATTAGAATTTCATTTATTTTATTATATATATTATATAATGCATATGCATATACATATACATACTTTTAACTTTTAGTTTATTAATTATAATATAACTTATATATATTAAACAATTATAGTTTTAACCCATTTACTGTCCACTTAAAGAAACAAAGGTAAAATTACTTCTTTAGTCCCTTCAATTATTTTTAATCTTATAATTCAACTTTTACTCTATATGCGGTTTAGTCCTTATACTATATTAATTCTTAATTCATGCAAATTCACTTAACCGAAGTCTAATTATCTACACAACTAACATCGTAAATATTTTTAAATATTTACGAGTCGAATTTAAGGGAACGGAGTTCCAAAAATGCATTTTTTGACACCCCTAACTATAAGGTCGTTACAACAATTAAACCAATTCACAATTCAAGCATATAAATCAATAATAATACTATCATCTTATAAGTCATTACAAACATATTAAAGATTTTAATAAGTTCACATGATTGATAAAGTTTACAAAGTCTTGTATTCTAGTTCTCCATACTCATATCTCATACCACGTTACGTATATACATGCCAAACTAAACCAAAATTTAGTGTCATACTCCTTTCCAAGCTTGGAGATGTGATGAGATGAGCCAACCACGAACACTGTCCTAGCTTGTTGAACCTATCTTCTACCTACGTGTTAGAAACAAATGTGTTAAGTCAGTGAAGGCTTAGTAAGTACCACAAGAATTTAAACCTTTAAATATTCAATACAATTGATTATAATAAATATTCTTATACATCAAATGATTACCCAAAGACACTGATATGTGAATCTTTTTCATTTCAAAATACTTACCATCGTTTCACATTAACCATTCTTTCAGGTCACATTTCATTTCGTAGTCCATTCTAGACTAAATAGAACATTTAGGATATACGAAACATATGCAGAATGGCACTAAGGTGTGTTATTAGAACATAACAGCACTGTAGTGCTTAGCATACCAGACTAGCACCGTAGTGTTCAGCAGAACAAAGGGCGCACTAATTCTCTTTAATGGTATGTCATTTATATCCTAATAGTTCTCATCTCATCTACATGGGCTTTAACTTCATTAAACCATGGCATTTACTCTATCACAAGATACAATACAACTTTCCATTTTTTACGATTTAATCCTTATGATTAGATATCCAATTTAACTTGTAATTTTACTATAAATTCAGTGTTCCAAACATCAAAACTTCAATACTCTTCACTTAAGCCCACTTTTCAACATCACAAAATCTCATGACATAATTTATCTACTTTAAAATTTAGTTATTTTTCTAATTTCACTATAAATTATTACAATTTCACAACATAAGTAAAATTTGAATCATTCTCTTAAAATTTCATTAATCATCTTTAAATCTAACATTAATATATTAATAATTAAACCATCCAGTTAACATAATTTATAATTGAATTTAAATTAAACAAGGTAAAATTCTTGAATTACTTACAACCGAAGCTTGGATGATATGTTTTCCATTCTTCTTGCTCTTTGACCACCTCTTTTCCTGTAACACCCCTTACCCAAGTCTGAGGCTGGGACTGGGCATGAGGCATTACCATACTTAATCACATGCATACAATCGTTTTCCAGTCACGAAGACTTAATCAAATTTAAAGCTCTTTCGAACTATGTTTAAACTCTTTAATGTGCGCCTACGAGGACTCAAACTTCCATTGGAAACCATTTGGAACCAACTCAGTTCCTTAAACTGACTAAATAAAAATAACTCGTGTAATAGGGCACACGCCCGTGTGGTCATTACAACAAGGCTGTGTTGATAGCCCGTGTGACATACATAGAGCCTAAGCATCTAGGGACACACTCGTGTCCCATAACCGTGTGAATTAAATTCTAAATTCGAACCTACAGGGGTTTCTACATGGCTTGACACACACCCGTGTCTATGGCCCGTGTCCCTCACACGGCTATGACACGCCCGTGTCCTAGCCCATGTCTAAAAACCTTAACATTCTGCTTCTAGCGTCAGCATCCAATTTAAGGCACATGCCCGTGGTCAAAGGCCGTGTCCTCCACACAGCCGTGTCTCTACCCGTGTGTTTACTACTATGCGTACTAACTTGAATTTTTTACGTGCAGGGGACACACGGCCAGACAACACGCCCATGGGGCTGGCCGTATGTCACACACGACCTTGGCACACGCCCATCTGTCTACCCGTGTGGACAATATAGGGCTATCTACCAAGCCCTTTGCCACCCTAAAACACAACATAACAACAACCATAGCTAAAGTCTATATACAATTCATGTATTCAACCATACCAACAATTTCTCATTCATGAAAGACTACTTTGCATTCATATAATAACTTTCAATATTAGCCATTTTTCATGGCCTTGTACAAAATGAGTCAACAATTAAAGCAAGCCAACATATTTGGCCCAAAACAATGTGACACTAAAACAAAAACAAAGGGTCATATACATGCCATAATGAACAATAAAAGATCTAACTTTACTAAGTACTTCGAATGATAGTGTGACTGGCTTCTTCGACATAGGCAAGGATCCTCAAGCTACTTTGGTGACACTATAAGAAAATGGAAAGGAAATAGGGTAAGCATAAAGCTTAGTAAGTTGCATGAAAATAAACATCAACTAATCATTATAAACAATATGCTCATAACCTTTCATAGCTTATTCATGAATACTATAAATAGACAAAAGTATGACTTACTAATCGTCATCCATTACATTTCATATAGGTACCTGTACCACTCATCACATGATCATAACTTTTCTCGTCTCGAAATAAAGTTATAAATTTTTTCGTTGAACCATTTGGAATTCTACCGGATAATTAATAGCCCTAACATGGGTTAAGATGCCGACGCCATGTCCCAGACATGGTCTTACACTGGCTTTCATATAGCGAGGTTGATGCCATGTCCCAGACAGGTCTTACACTGGCTCTCATCTATCGGTTTCGATGCCATGTCCCAGACAGGTCTTACTTTAACATCCCGAAATAGGGCCTTGTCAAAATAGTGGTTTCAGGACCATAAAATTGACGTTGAAATATTTTTTTATGATTATTATGAGGCCTAGAATATGAAAATATGCATGTGTTAAAATTTCATGAAGAAATTCTATGAATAAGGCGTCCAATTGGAAAATAAGGACTAAATCGAATAAATTGCAAAACTTGGATTCTAGAAGCAATCTGCATGAATTAATTAGAAGGTTTTAAAGAGCAATTCGGCCAATTTCTATGTTTTTGGACAAAAATGGGCATGCATGGAAAATTTTGGAAGTTTAGTAAGGAGGGGCATTTTGGTTATTTGGTAATAAAATCAATAAAAAGGGAAAATGAAGGAAAAAATTAGCCATCTTCTCCCTTGTACCAGCCAACATTTTCAAGCCCTCCATAACTTTTTCAACATTTTCAAGCTCAATAGTAATTGACTCTTAGCCTTGTTTTTAACGTTTGTTGTATTTTTGAGATCCTTGTAACATGTTCTCTCCATTTCTACCTATATTTTAAGCTAGGGTTCATGTATGCAAAGTGACTCATGTGTCACATGTTTTTTCTTTGATGTTTTATGGGGGAATATGAAAGTTAGATAGGTGTTAAACATCTTTTCCTAAGCGATTTTCATGAAAAGCCCCTAAAAGGACCTTTTTGAAAAAGGCACAAAATAAGTGGTAGAAATGTGAAATAGAGGAAAATGTGGACTAGTATGAGTTATAATGCATTCGGCTAGGCTTGGGCATGTATATAATTTTACAAGCCTATGGATTAAATCATAAATAATGTGAAAGGTTAGGGGAAAAATGGTTATATTGTTTGGGGGTGAAATTTAGGCTCAAAAAGAATAATGTGAGATACTAATAATTCATTTTTATTGTTATAGACCTTGAGGAACAAATTTCAGAGGTCGATCGAAGAAAACAAAGGTTTCGGAATAACCGAAACGTGAAATCAACACAAATACCAAGTAAGTTCGAATAACTTAAAGTAAACCCATAATACGCCTAAATGCATGTTTTATGAATGTGTAATAGTTGTATATAATGATGGCATGAAAATCCAAGAAATGTGTTAGTATTGATAATGATAAGATGTTAAATGTCCCAGTTGAAGTAAAAAGGGAAATTCGATGGATAAACCATGGCTTACGTGACTTGAGATCCTGCATGTGTTGCAGAAAAGGATTTAGCCCGGACGGGTAATTCGTTGATCTCAAATATAGGAGGGATCTACCCCGGATGGGTGTTCCTTGAGTGATCGAGCCTCCCGAAGAATATGCGTGCATTAAGGATTTAGCCCGAATGAGTAATCCGATTAGGGTCTGAATTTAGCCTGGACTAGTAATTCAGATCCAAGCTCATTAAGGGTATTTGTCGATATAAGGGATTTAGCCTGGACTGGTAATCTCGACAACACTCCATGAGTTTATATTACGGGGGATTTAACCTGGACTGGTAATCCCACCGTAAGATGTGAGGTTCGCGGGAGTGCGTACTTGAGAAGATCACTCTTAAACTTGACGGTAAATGGATAATCCATCGAGATTTCTGAGGTACTCAACAGGATTAACATATGATATAGAAATGAAAATGTGGATAATGAGCTCACCTAAGACAAATTATATGATGAATTATTATGGGACTAACTTGATGTTTGAGTGCATGTAATAGGAGGCTATCCTATATTTATTGGATTGGTTGTATAACATGGTTGTATGCTAATTAATCGGTAAGCTTACTTTCCAGTTATTCAGGCTTACTAAGCATTGTATATGCTTGCCCCTCTCTTTTCTGTGTCTTACAGAGCTCGAGGACTCGTAAAAATTGGAAGATGGTTGGAGTATTGGAAACACTATCCATTTGTCCTATTTTGGTATATAGATATTTCTATTTTGTTACAATGGCATGTATACATTTTTGGTTCCTTGATGTTATATGTCATTGGTTGGCCTATGTAAAGGCTTAAATGTTAAACTCATTCTTTTTGTATATGGCCATAAGACATGGCTCATTTCGTTGTGGGTTATGACCTACCAACCATGCATGGTTATGTTGAAAATGTTTTTGTGATGATTGAATAGGGAATATCATAAATAGACATTCGTAATGTGGCCAAAAAATTTGGAAATGGTTAGGCCATAATTGGCAATGACTTGTAACAATAAGCCAAGCCTAAATGTGTTTCAATGGGATGGAAATCCTTAATACAAAATGGGGAATATTTGAGTATGTATTTAACTGACGAGATGAGGTTGACATACAATGAATTCATTGATGATAGTCCTTGAGTATATATGGGTCATGTTAAATGTAATTGGGGTTCTTCTATGCAGGGAAATGATGAAAGTGACCATTGGCTTGAAATTATAGCCTAAAAAGGGTTTACATGGGTAAAGACACGGGCGTGTGTCTAAGCCATCTGTGATACATAGTCAGCCTCATGGGCGTGTGGTACGACCGTGTGTCCCTTGCACCTAAAATTTTTAAGTCAAAATGCATGGTTTAAACACACGGGAAGAGACACGACCGTGTGTCTCAACCGTGTGGAAGGCACGGCCTAGCACACGGGCGTGTGACTTGGCCATGTGCCCCTAAATACATGCTGACATAATAAATAGAATGTCCATGTTTGTGGACACGAGCATGTCTAGGTCGTTTGAAAGACACGGGCTAGGGACACAGGCATGTGCTCAACCGTGTGAAAACCCCTATAGGTTCGAAATAGAAAATAAATTCAAACAATTCCACACGGGTTAGGGACACGAGCGTGTCTCAAAGCACACGGGCGTGTGCACTGTCTCAGTATGGGTGTATGGGTCTTAACCTTGAAAATTTTCTTAGGTTTTCGGTTTAGTCCCGGACCCTTTCAATGTAGTTTTGGGTCTCATAAACACATAATAGGGACACTAAAATGTTGTTTGATTGGTCTTAATTTGGAACAAAATTTTTATAACCTGTATTTTTCCAAATAAGTGTTTGGTAACGCTTCGTACTTGGTCCCGGTCTCGAGTATGGGTACGGGGTGTTACATTTAGTGATATCAGAGCTACGGTTTAGTCGGTTCTAGAACTACCATAGGGTGTATCGAGTTTAACTAAACATGCCATTATATGAATGTTGATAGTTTGACATATCCTAACTGTTTCATTGTCTTTGAATTTAGTAAATGTCTTCCAATCAAGCACAAATGAGTCCGAGGGAGCCAAGAGTCATGCTTCAACTTCCATACAACGAGCTATTTCTAGTAGTAGTAGAAGGCCTATGTCTGAAGGCTGAAAAGAGGCCAGAGCCGCTTTCTTTGACATAATGGATGAGTGGTTTGAGGATTATTTTAGAAATCGCCCCAACATACCACAACCTCCCGCACCCCCTAACCGACCTGATGAGGAAGTGCCACGAGGTATGGCACCAGTAAAAATTGGTAAACCCAGGTGGATAAGCTTAGAAAGTATGGGGCTGAAGAATTTAGAGCTAAGATTGATGATGATGTTGAATGAGCTGAGTTCTGGCTTGAGAACACTACACACGTATTGGACGAGTTATCATGTATGCCTGAGGAGTGTTTGAAGTGTGCTGTATCTCTTTTAAAGGATACTGCACACCACTGGTGGAAGACTGTATCATCAGTAGTGCCAAAGGAAAACATCACTTGGGAATTTTTCCAAGTGGAGTTTAAGAAGAAATATATCAGTCAAAGGTTCTTAGACACAAAGAGAAAAGAGTTCTTAGAACTCAAACAAGGAAATAAGACTGTATTAGAATACAAAAGGAAATTCGTAAGACTAAGTCAGTATGCAACTGAATAGGTTCAAATAGAGTAAAAAAATGTGTAAACGCTTCGAGAAAGGTCTGAATGAGGAAATCAAGATGTTAACTGGGATCCTTGTGATTCAAGAGTTTGCTGCACTAGCTGATTGGGCCAAAAAGGCCGATGAGCTCAATAATAAAAGGAAGCAAGCTAAGAGAGAAGCTCGAGTTTTAAGCAAGAGGTCCAGTGGTAAGACACTCTCATTTCCCACTAAGAAATCAATGAGCCAACATGAACACTCCACTTCATCGATAGGATATTCGGGTAGAGCGAAAAGCTCCAAACAACGTAACCAGAAGTCTTCCTCCCCAATGGTGACTAGCATGGAGAGTGTGGATGACCAAAAGCCGAAGTGTAAAAGCTGTAATAAATTCCACTTCAGAGAGTGTCAAATGAAGAGTGGTGCGTGCTATAGATGTGGTTCCCTTGACCACTTCCTCTGAGACTGCCCAGAGCAATAGATAAAGAGGTGGAATTAGCCCCGAAGTCGAGTACTCCTATTTCACGAGGTAAACCTCTGAGATATCCTGGAAGTGCTACTGGTATTTGAGTTGTAGCCAAAGACATTACAAAATTAGAGGATTAAACCTTGGCAAGAACGTATGCAATACGCGCTCGAGAGGAAGCCTCTACTCCTGACGTCATCACAGGTACCTTTCTTCTTTTTAATACTTGTGTTGTTGCCTTAATTGATCCAGGATCGACGTATTCATACATTTGTATGAGATTGGTGTCTAGTATGAATATACCCATTGAACCTACAGAATTTATAATCAGAGTGCCGAACCCATTAGGCAAGTTACTCCTGGTTGATAAGGTCTGTAAGCATTGTCCTTTGATGATTTAGGGTCATTGTTTTTCGGCTAACCTTATGTTGTTGCCATTTGATGAGTTTGATTGTAACACCCCAAACCCAGCCCAGACGTTACGGCTGAATCCAGCGTGTCACATTGAAGCGTAACTAAAAACTCATGTTTTATCTAAATATTTCTTAGCGTTTAAAGAATATTTTCGTTTTAAATTAAAGTGAATGGAAGGTGTGCACCAGGTAGGATGCCAGAAAAGAGGAGGTGAGTCTATTAGACTGCTTAAGTACCAAGCTCTCCACGGATCCACTCCTAGACATGCACACAACCATTGCCACACTTTAACTGAGCGATTGTTCAATGAAAACCATTTCGTTTTAAACCATTTGAAATCACTTATTAATTTTGAAAACGTTTTCGTTGCAGAAGCTTTGTCTTGTTTCGCGATGTTTTGAAATTAGGTAATCTTTTTATAACGCGCCCTAGAGCTAACAAATTTCAAGGAATCAATTTAAGTGATGTGAATCTCATGTTGAAAACGATTTAAGTAATTTAAAATCCCAAAATAAAAATAATAGAGCGGCCTTATTGCAACTTTAACCAAAATAGAAATAATCAAAAATAGATTTGAAATTTAAAAGGAAGCTAATTGAAACTTATTAAAAAAACCATAAATTTAATCTTCGTGACCACTCTGAATCCCGCCCAACTCCAAGTCCACCAACTAGGGCTCACCTGCAAGGATGGAAGAGAAAGGGGGTGAGTTTGGAAAACTCAGTGTGTAAGGAAAACCCATCCAAAGCCCAAGTCAGCTCAAGCCCATTGGGCCTAAGCCCTATTCAGATAACAGTGGGTACCGGGCCGAAACCCTTTTCAGAATACAGTAAACTGGGCCTTAGCCCCTTTTTAGTTAATAGTATGGCCCATAGGCCCATTCCAGAACAGAACAGACATATTCGTGTATGCAAGCCCCACCCAGCCTATAACCAACCGCTACACTCCACCCGTACCAGCCCTACACTCCATGTGGGGAATAACTCAACCCACCCAGCCCTACACTCCACAGTTGCAGCATTGCTGCTCAGATATTAGTAAGTTGAGGCAAAGCCTCCAGTACACTTCCTCCATCAATAACCCAGTCCCATACATCAGATAACTATAACATGGCATGCAGTAAATAGTAACAGTCAAACATGCATTCAGGTCAACCTTAACCCTAGGGGTATATCAATAATTTTGCTCCTTGGAGTAAAACTATAAACTTTCCACCTATAAAGGTATTTCATTAATTTTATCAGTTTTAAAGGTTCTCATGAATGTTATGGTCCTTACTAGCCCATTTGTCATCGCAGTAATTTATTGATCTCAATTTCACAATTTTAGCCATTGGGCCCTAAAACCCCTAATGGGCCCTACAGTGTCCATTAGCAATCTAAGCCCATTTAATTCAAGTTTTATGACCAGTTTACCGGTTTAAGCAGTTTCAATTCCACAGTCTAACAAAACATACTTATTGCCTATTTTTTTATTATCTTCTTTTTTTCTCGTATGGGCCCGTAAGCCTATTGGGCCCAGTTTTAGCCTATCGAGGCCCAATTACCAAAGTGCACGAAATTTCACACACGACTAACTTACCACTTTGCGATTTCAGATCTAATGATTTCTAAACGTCTTGTGAGCACTCGCACACTCACATGCCCACGAAATGCAGGAATTTCGGCATTTCGGCTTTTGCCGAATTAAACTATGAGAGGGTGTTCGATACACACCTGATTTCTCCTACATGATTTATCCTATAATCAACCGTTTATAGATTAGATCATGCTAATATTTAAACCAAATCGAAAACTATCTATTATCTTCGCTTACATATTTGGCCACCATCCATAATGGCCCTAGGGTTCATACCTTTGCCGAAATTGATGACTAGATCTAGATTTAGTCACTCCGATGATCCAAGCTATTCACACACTCCTCGATCGGTAGCCTTTAATCCTCACTAGCACCAACAAACCAAATAACGCCAAAAAAAAATCCTTTCAGCCTTAGTCGACAGCCACCCTATGTATATAGGGGTTTTCAGCTTTTCTTAAACCACAAGATACGAATGGAAAAAAGGTTCGAATACTTACCAAAAGATCTACTCATTGAAGAACGTTTCGAATACCTTTCTACCCCAGATCTGTTGTGAATCAAACTTAAACGTGCATAGAAAATAGATCTAAATATTAATTCCTGAATCACTAAAATAAGAAGCTTTTCACCTTTTGGATCTATCCTAGAATATGGCTATTGCAATTTAAAAGAAAAATAGGTGACGATAAGTTCACCATCGAAGAGACAATCAATAGAGGAACAGATGTAAGATTAAAGGTTCGGTCTTTTGAAAGATTAAAAGGAAAGGAGATATGGTTTCAACCAAAGGAGTAATCGGCAATCAATTTTTGAGAAGAAAAAGTTGTTTTAAATAGAATTTCGCTTCGAGGAAAGAAAATAGAAAAGGAGAGAATTGGCTACCACACTAAAAAAAATATCCCAAACCTCCAAGAAGGATATAACTCATGAAGGCCCCCCAAAATAAAAACAATCGGCACCTCATGCTTATGCCCGAATGGGTGCTTAAATAGGCACAAAAGTCCTTTTCCAATTTCAATTCCTTCCTTAGCTCCTTAATTCATGGCCAAATTCAAACTTTAAATTTAATTCAAACTCTCCACTGCTTAGCAGCAGTCCACCTCTCAGCCGACTCCTCCTGTTGCTGGTAGAGTTTCAATCTAGTACGGCCCTTCCCACGTGCGTACAGCAAAAAGAAGCACTCTCTTGCGCGTAACGCTGCTCAAACCTGGGACCTCCATGTTGCCCAGCAAGCTACTGGCCACTGGGACGCGCGTTCGCTTTCAAAAATATACCGTCACATTTTATCTTAAAGGTTACCTGCTAATGTCCCGTTCATTTTAAAAATATAAAATTAAAACATACCTGCGCCTGGACGAAAACCGGTGCCCTTGTGGAACTCCTAGCACCTTACTGCCACTGCGCCACAAGTGTCCTTGTAGGATAACTTGGCCGCAACTATTCTTAAACCTTACTTTAGTTCGACCTGGCTTCTAATATAAAAACAAGCCTTTGCGTGCGCCAACCCTCGAACCTAGGCACTATACCACACTCCCAACGCCTCTGCCACTAGACCGAACTTCCCTTTGTGTTACCTTTTAACCCCAAATATATATAAGGCTTCCCTGCGTCGTTCCCTGATATAAAGAAAAATAAAACACTTTTGCACATGTTGGGAGTCGAACCCTAGCTCTCCTTCCCACTACCTAGCATGCTAACCACTAGGCTAGGTATGCTTCTTCATGCCCAGTCTTGCCCAATTTATTTTATAAGCCTTATGCCCAGATTCCCTTTATGAGGCAAAAATTAAAACAATTTTTTTTCCTAGATTTAAACACCAAAACAACAATACTTTTATAAATATATATATATATATATTCCTATCTAATAATAGTAATTATAATAAATGTATCTAATAATAAAAATCTCAAATATCAATAATACAGTAAGTAATAATAATAATTTTCATAAAATTTTTCAAACATACATACAGTAATATTTTTCTAATAATAATAATTTTATCTCATAATACTAATTAAAATTTCATAAAAATTTAAAATATCCGTAATAATAAATATAGTAAAAATTTTCTAGTAGTAATTTAATTCAAAATTTTTTTCTTAAACGATAATATTTAAAACTTCGTAATTATTCAGGTTTTCTTCTATCTGAATCCCAGACTCGAAGCCTAACTCTTCTAGGCCCCAAATTCAAGGTGTTACAACTTTACCCTCCTTAAAGAAATTTTGTCCTCGAAATTTCTAAAACTAAAATAATCGTGTAACAGTATGCTACTACGCTACCGCTGCGCACTCTGATCTAAGTAATTTTAATACGACCCAGAACATCTAATTACCGAAATAAATAAACACTTTATCGCACACGTATACAATTCGTACCCAAACATCACGCACTCTTGACTAGAATAAGCTTGGCAATCTTGAGCTCGATGTTCCCGTGACCCGCATCTAAAGCATGCTCCTGTCTTCCTATGACACTCACCCGGATGACGCCTGTTGTAGTTCTTGCAGGTCGGAAAGTTTGGTCGTGTCTTAACATGTTTCACAGAACGAGGCTCTGTTCTCTGAGAACTAGGATCCTTCCTTTTCTTACACTCTAAGCACCCTACTTGAAGCGTTTCCCTAATTTCCTTAATTTCGGTATCCAATACTTCCTCTACCACTTTCCTTACTAACTCGGCCAGTGCCTCAGTACCAAGCTCCGAGTTACCACTACCCGAAGTTGGCAGACTTTGCTTACCCTCAGAATCCATATCAATACTCTACATTACCAGTACACAGATCAAATAACTACAAAGATCTCAAAAATTTTACTATTTACTCGTATGTCTTATGCAGAGATAGTATTTAGAGTTTTTGTTCTTTACAGAATCATAGCCTAGCTACAGTCTCAATCTTTTTGGGTTTTTAGTTCCTACTGTCTCAGTCTCTATGGTTTCAGTATCAACCTAGCTACAGTATCATAGTAAAGTCTCAATCCTATCTACAGTAAGGTTTTAGTACAGTACAGTATTTAAGGCAGAAGTACTTATAGACTTGGTGCCGGGGATTCAGTGTGCCACATCAGATCTCAGAAAAATTAGCAGAATCTAACTTCTCTAAAATCAAATTCTCAAGACATGCGTGTTTTCAAGAAGACAAATTTGAAAAAAAAAGTCTCTTTAAAACAAAAATTTTCCAAAAAATCAGATTTTTTCCAAAAATACCCTTCTTGGGTTTAAAAATTTTCAAAAGCCTTTTTGGACCCGATCCACAGTCGAGTTGTTGCAACTTGACTCTGATACCACTAAATGTAACACCCCAAACCCGGCCTAGACGTTACGGCCGAATCCAGCGTGTCACATTGAAGCGTAACTGAAAACTCATGTTTTATCTAAATTTTTCTTAGTGTTTAAAGAATATTTTCGTTTTAAATTAAAGTGAATGGAAGCTGTGCACCAGGTAGGATGCCAGAAAATAGGAGGTGAGTCTATTAGACTGCTTAAGTACCAACCTCTCCACGGATCCACTCCTAGACATGCACACAACCATTGCCACACTTTAACTGAACGATTGTTCAGTGAAAACCATTTCATTTTAAACCATTTGAAATCACTTATTAATTTTGAAAACGTTTTCGTTGCGGAAGCTTTGTCTTGTTTCGCGATGTTTTGAAATCAGGTAATCTTTTTATAATGCACCCTAGAGCTAACCAATTTCAAGGAATCAATTTAAGTGATGTCAATCTCAAGTTGAAAATGATTTAAGTAATTTAAAATCCCAAAATAAAAATAATAGAGTGGCCTTATTGCAACTTTAACCAAAATAGAAACAATCAAAAATAGATGCGAAATTTAAAAGGAAGCTAATTGAAACTTATTAAAAAAACCAAGAAATTTAATCTTTGTGGCCACTCTGAATCCCGCCTAGCTCCAAGTCCACCAACTAGGGCTCACCTGCAAGGATGGAAGAGAAAGGGGGTGAGTTTGGAAAACTCAGTGTGTATAGAAAACCCATCCAAAGCCCAAGTCATCTCAAGCCCATTGGGCCTAAGCCCTATTTAGATAATAGTGGGTACTGGGCCGAAACCCTTTTCAGAATATAGTAAACTGGGCCTTAGCCCCTTTTCAGTTAACAGTATGGCCCATAGGCCCATTCCAGAACAGAACAGACATATTCGTGTATACAAGCCCAACCCTGCCTATAACTAACCGCTACACTCCACCCATACCAGCCCTACACTCCATGTGGGGACTAGCTCAACCCACCCAGCCCTACACTCCACAGTTGCAGCATTGCTGCTCAGATATTAGTTAGTTGAGGCAAAGCCTCCAGTACGTGGACAAGCCACTTTCAGTACTTCCTCCATCAATAACCCAGTCCCATGCATCAGATAATTATAACATGGCATGCAGTAAATAGTAATAGTCAAACATGCATTTAGGTCAACCTTAACCCTAGGGGTATATCAGTAATTTTGCTCCTTGGAGTAAAACTGTAAACTTTCCACCTATAAAGGTATTTCAGTAATTTTATCAGTTTTAAGGGTTCTTATGAATGTTACGGTCCTTACTAGCCCATTTGTCATCGCAGTAATTTATTGATCTCAATTTCACAATTTTAGCCATTGGGCCCAGTTTTAGCCTATCGAGGCCCAATTACCAAAGGGCACAAAATTTCACACACGACTAACTGACCACTTTGTGATTTCAGATCTAATGATTTCTAAACGTCTTATGAGCACTAGCACACTCACAAGCCCACGAAATGTCAAAATTTCGGCATTTCGGCTTTTGCCGAATTGAACTATGAGAGGGTGTTCGATACACACCTGATTTATCCTACGTGATTTCTCCTATAATCAACTGTTTATAGATTAGATCATGCTAATAGTTAAACCAAATAAAAAACTATTTATTATCATCGCTTACATATTCGGCCACCATCCATAATGGCCCTAGGGTTCATACCTTTGCCAAAATTGATGACTAGATCTAGATTTAGTCACTCTGATGATGCAAGCTTTTCACACACTCCTCCATCAGTAGCCTTTCATCCTCACTAGCACCAACAAACCAAATAACACCAAAAAAAAAATCCTTTCAGCCTTAATCGACAGCCACCCTACATATATAGGGGTTTTCAGCTTTTCTTAAACCATAAGATATGAATGGAAATAAGGTTCGAATGCTTACCAAGAGATCTACTCGTTGAAGAACGTTCCAAATACCTTTCTACCCCAGATCCATTATGAATCCAACTTAAATGTGCATAGAAAATAGATCTAAATATTAATTCCTGAATCACTAAAATATGAAGCTTTTCGGCATTTGGATCTATCCTATAATATGGCTATTGCGATCTAAAAGAAAAATAGGTGACGATAAGTTCACCATCGAAGAGACAATCAGTAGAGGAATAGATGTAAGATTAGAGGTTTGGTCTTTTGAAAGATTAAAAGGAAAGGAAATATTTTTTCAACCAAAGGAGTAATCGGCAACCAATATTTGAGAAGAAAAAGTTGTTTTAAATAGAATTTGGCTTCGAGGAAAGAAAATAGAATTGGAAAGAATTGGCTACCAGACTAAAAAAAATATCCCAAACCTCCAAGAAGGATATAACTCATGAAGGCCCCCCAAAATAAAAACAATCGGCACCTCATGCTTATGCCCGAATGGGTGCTTAAATAGGCACAAAAGTCATGTTCCAATTTTAATTCCTTCCTTACCTCCTTAATTCATGGCCAAATTCAAAGTTTGAATTTAATTCAAACTCTCTACTGCTTAGTAGCAGTCTACCTCTCAGCCAACTCCTTCTGTTGCTGGTAGAGTTTCAATCTAGTACGTCCCTTCCATGCGTACAGCAAAAAGAAGCACTCTCTTGCGCGTAACGCTGCTCGAACCTGAGACCTCCAAGTTGCCCAGCACACTGCTGGCCACTGGGATGCGCCTTCGCTTTCAACAATATATCGTCACATTTTATGTTAAAGGTTACCTGCTGAAGTCCCGTTCATTTTGAAAATATAAAATTAAAACATACCTGCGCCTGGACGAGAACCCGTGCCCTTTTGGAACTCTTAGCACCCTACTGCCACTGCGCCACAAGCGTCCTTGTAGGATAACTCAATTGCTACTATTCTTAAACCTTACTTTAGTGCGACCTGGTTTCTAATATAAAAACAAGCCTTTGCGTGCACCAACCCTCGAACCTAGGCACTATACCACACTCCCAGCGCCTCTGCCACTGGACCGAACTTCCCTTTGTGTTACCTTTTAACCCCAACTATATATAAGGCTTTCCTACGTCGTTCCCTGATATAAAGAAAAATAAAACACTTTCGCACATGCTGGGAGTCGAACCCCAGCTTTCCTTCCCACTACCTAGCATGCTAACCACTGGGCCAGGTACACTTCTTCATGCCCAGTCTTGCCCAATTTATTTTATAAGCCTTATGCCTAGATTCCTTTTATGAGGCAAAAATTAAAACAATTTTTTTTTCCTAGAGTTTAAACACCAAAACAAAAATACTTTTATAAATATATTTATATTTTCCTATCTAATAATAGTAATTATAATAAATATATCTAATAATAAAAATTTCAAATATCAATAATACAGTAAGTAATAATAATAATTTTCATAAAATATTTCAAACATACATACAGTAATATTTTTCTTATATTAATAATTTTATCTCATAATGCTAATTAAAATTTCATAAAAATTTAAAATATTCGTAATAATAAATACAGTAAAAATTTTCTAGTAGTAATTTAATTTAAAATTTTTTTCTTAAACGATAATATTTAAAACTTCTTAATTATTCAGGTTTTCTTCTATCCGAATCCCAAACTCAAAGCCCAACTCTTCCAGGCCCCAAATTTAGGGTGTTACATTGTTGTAATACTTGGCATGGATTGGTTAACCCTACATGATGTAATTGTAAACTGTGGTAGCAAGTATGTTGAATTGAAGTACCCAGATGGTGAGGTTCTACGGGTTGATTCAAGAGAATTGGGTACACCGCCGATTGTAATTACATCTATGATGGCTCAAAGATATATGAGAAAAAGGTACGAGCCTACCTTGCTTTTATACTGAACACTAAGGAAACTGAGTTGAAGATTAAGTCCGTACCAATAGTATGTGAATATCCAAACATGTCCCCGAAGGAATTCCCTGGATTACCTCCCGATAGAGAGATAGAGTTTGGCATTGAACTAGTGCCAGGAATAGCTCATGTTTCTACTGCTCCACATAGGATGGCACCAATCGAGCTGAAAGAGTTAAAAGCACAGTTGCAAGAACTAAAGGACAAAGGTTTTGCAAGGCCAAGCTTCTCGCCTTGGGGTGCTCTCATGTTATTCATAAAGAAGAAAGATAAGTCAATGAGGCTATGTATAGATTATCGGCAACTAAAAAAGGTAATTATCAAGAATAAGTATCCTTTTCCAAGGATCGATGATTTGTTCGACTAGTTGAGGGGAGCCACTGTATTCTCTAAGATAGACCTGAGATCCGGCTATTATCAGTTGCGAGTTAAGGAATCAAACGTGCCTAAGACAGCTTTCAGAATGAGATATGGTCAATATGAATTTCTTGTCATGCCGTTTGGCTCGACGAATGCACCGGTCGTATTTATAGACTTAATGAATAGGATATTTCGGCATACTTGGAGAAGTTTTTCATGTTCATTGACGACATTTTCATTTATTCGAAGGATGATACAAAGCATGCGAAGCATCTGAGAACTGTATTGCAAACCTTACAGGAAAAACAATTGTATGCTAAGTTTAGAAGAGTGAGCTTTGGCTTCAAGAGGTAGGGGTTTTGGGTCATATTATTTCGGGTGATGGCATTCGAGTTGATCCAAGTAAGATTTCTGCAATCGTTGAATGGAAACCACCTAAAAATGTAACCGAGGTTAGAAGCTTTTTAGGCTTAGTCGGTTACTATTGAAGATTTGTGAAAGGATTCTCCATGATAGCAACTCCAATGACGAGGTTTCTACAGAAAGACGTTAAGTTTGAATGATTGTAAAAGTGTCAGTAGAGTTTTGAGAAGCTGAAGACATTACTAACTGAAGCTCCAGTTCTAGTATTACTCGAGTCAAGCAAGGAGTTTGTGGTCTACAGCGATGCGTCCTTAAATGGACTGGGTTGTGTGCTTATGCAAAATGGCAAGGTGATAGCTTATGCTTCACGGCAGTTGAAACCACACGAGAAGAATTATCTGACACACGACTTAGAGCTTACCGCCATTGTTTTTGCCTTGAAAATTTGGAGGCATTAATTATATGGTGAGACTTGTCGTCACAGACCAAAAGAGTTTGAAGTATTTGATGACTCAAAAAGAATTCAATTTTTAGACAACAAAGATGGTTAGAATTAATTAAAGATTACGAACTAATCATCTATTACCACCTGGGAAAGGCGAATGTGGTCACCAATGCGCTAAGCAAAAAATCTTTGTTTGCATTAGGGCCATGAACAGTCGATTGGAATTTTTTGATGATGGTTTGGTCTTGGAAGAGCTAAGGGCTAAGCCGACCTTTCTTCAGGAAATCTATGATGCTCAGACTAATGATAGTGACCTACAAACTAAAAGAACTCAATGTGAGTTAGGCATCAAATCAGATTTTTAGATCGATTCTGATGGATGTTTGATGTTCAGAGACAGAGTATGTGTACCGAGGAACGATGGAATTATTCAGAGAATTTTGCAAGAGGCACATGATAGCTGTTTGTCTATTCATCCTGGAAGTACCAAAATGTACATTGATTTGAAGAAAATGTACTGATGGAACGGCATGAAAAGAAACATCTCTAAATTTGTATCGAAATGCTTGATATGCCAGCAAGTCAAAGCTAAACATCAAGTACCTTCAAGTTTGTTATAGCCTGTGGTGGTCCTCAAATAGAAGTGGAACAAAATTACTAAGGACTTTGTGACAGGATTACCATTAACCCCGAAAAAGAAAGATGTTATATGGGTTGTGGTGGATATGTTGACAAAGTCTGCTCATTTTATCCCGGTAAGGACAGATTATTCACTTGATAAATTGGCCAACTTGTATATATCTGAGATTGTGAGATTACACGAGGTACCACTATCAATTATTTCGGACAGAGACCCGATATTCACTTTGAGATTCTAGAAGAAACTACAAGAAGCCTTGGGTACTAGTTTGAGCTTTACTATAGCTTTTCACCCACAGACTGATGGTCAGTCTGAGCGGATA
This sequence comes from Gossypium hirsutum, assembly GCF_007990345.1. Lineage (NCBI taxonomy): Eukaryota > Viridiplantae > Streptophyta > Magnoliopsida > Malvales > Malvaceae > Gossypium > Gossypium hirsutum. The sequence continues at coordinate 32,436,379 of NC_053432.1, forward strand.
ATTTAGATTCTTGAGGATGTGTTGCGATGTTGCATCCTCGAATTTCAAGGCAGTTGGGAAAAATACCTGCCATTAGTAGAGTTCGCTTACAATAATAATTTTCAAACGAGTTTGAATATGGCGCCTTATGAGGCCTTGTATGGCAGGAAATGCCGAACTCCATTGTATTGGACAGAACTCAAAGAGAGCCAGATACATGGAGTTGATCTGATCAAGGAAACTGAAGAAAAGGATAAAGTGATATACGACTGCTTAAAAGCGGTATCAGATAGGCAAAAGTCATATGCTGATCTGAAAAGAAGAGAGATCGAATTTCAAGTTGGAGATAGAGTATTTTTGAAAGTATCTCCATGGAAAAAGGTATTGAGATTTTGCCAGAAAGGTAAACTGAGTCCGCGATTTATTGGACCATACGAGGTCACTAAAAGAGTTGGACCATTAGCCTATTGTTTGGCATTGCCACCAGAACTGGAAAGGACTCACGATGTGTTCCATGTATCTATGTTAAGGAGATATCGATCGGACCCTTCTGATGTGATTTCACAGACGGAGATTGAAATTAGACCAGACATGACTTATGGTGAAGAACCGGTCAAGATTTTGGCTCGTGAGGTTAAACAGCTGAGATATAAAGATGTGGCTTTAGTAAAAGTTTATGGCATCGACATGGAGTGGAAGAGGCTACATGAGAGCCAGAAGAAACCCTGAGAAGCCAATATCCGAACCTATTTACTCGTAAGACTTTCGAGGACGAAAGTCTCTAAGGGGGGAGAAATGTAACATCCTAAAATAGGGCCTAGTCGGAACAGTGGTTTCGAGACCACAAAATCGATGTTGAAATAATTATTTTATGATTATTATGATGCCTAGAGTATGAAAATATACATGTGTTAAAGTTTCATGAAGAAATTCTATGAATAAGGTGTCCAATTGGAAAATAAGGACTAAATCGAATAAATTGCAAAACTTGGATTCTAGAAGCAATTTGCATGAAATTGTTTTAGATTATTAATTAGAAGGTCTTAAAGAGCAATTTTCCCAATTTCTAAGTTTTTGGAAAAAACGAGTATGCATGGAAAATTTTGGAAGTTTAGTAAGGAGGGGCATTTTGGTCATTTGGTAATAAAATCAATAAAAAGGGAAAATGAAGGCAAAAATCAGCCATCTTCTCCCTTGTACCAACCGAAAGTTTCAAAACCTCCATAGCTAGGGTTTTCAACATTTTCAAGCTCAATAGTAAGTGACTCCTAGCCCCGTTTTTAATGTTCTTTGTATTTTTGAGATCCTTGTAACATGTTCTCTCCATTTCTACTTATATTTTAAGCTAGGGTTCATGTATGCAAAGTGACCCATGTGTGAGATGTTTTTTATTTGATGTTTAATAGGGGAATATAAAAGTTAGATAAGTGTTAAACATCTTTTCCTTAGTGATTTTCATGAAAAGCCCCTAAAAGGACCTTTTTGCAAAAGGTACAAAATAAGTGGTAGAAATGTGAAATAGAGGAAAATGTGGGCTAGTATGAGTTTATAATGCATTCAACTAGGCTTGGGTAACCAAGGAATTTCATGTATATTATTTTACAAGCCTAAGGATTAAATCATAAATAATGTGAAAAGTTAGGGGCAAAACGGTCATATTGTCCAGGGGTGAAATTTAGGCTCAAAAAGAATAATGTGAGATACCAATAATTCATTTTTATTATTATAGACCCCGAGGAACAAATTCTAAAGGTCGATCGAGGAAAACAAAAGGTTTCAGAATAACCGAAACGCGAAACCGACACAAATACCACGTAAGTTCAAATAACTTAAAGTAAACCCATAATATGCCTAAATGCATGTTTTATGAATCTGTAATAGTTGTATATAATGATGGCATGAAAATCCAAGAAATGTGTTTGTAATGATAATGATAAGATGATAAATGTCCCAGTTGAAGTAAAAAGGGAAATTCGATTGATAAACCATGGCTTACGTGACTTGAGATGCTGCATGTGTTGCAAAAAGGATTTAGCCCGGATGGGTAATCCGTTGATCTCAAATATAGGAAGGATCTAGCCCAGACGGGTGTTTCTTGAGTGATCGAGCCTCCCGAAGAATATGTGTGCGTTAAGGATTTATCCCGGACGGGTAATCCGATTAGGGTTTGAATTTAGCCTGGGCTGGTAATTTAGATCCGAGCTCATTAAGGGTTTTTGTCGCTATAAGGGATTTAGCTTGGACTGGTAATCCTGACAGCACTCCATGAGTTTATATTACGGGGGATTTAGCCTAGACTGGTAATCCCACCATAGGATGTGAGGTTCGTGGGAGTGCGTACTTGAGAAGATCACTCTTACGACTTGACGGTAAATGGATAATCCATCGAGATTTTCGAGGTACTCAACGGGATTAACATGAGATATAGAAATGAAAATGTTGGATGATGAGCTCACCTAAGACAAATTATATGATGAATTATTATGGGACTAACTTGATGTTTGAGTTCATGTAATAGGAGGCTATCCTATATTTCTTGGATTGGTTGTCTAACATGGTTGTATGCTAATTAATCGGTAAGTTTACTTTTCAGTTATTCAGGCTTACTAAGCATTGTATATGCTTACCCCTCTCTTTTCCCTATCTTACAAAGCTCGAGGACTCGTAGAGATTGGAGGACTATTGGAGTATTGGCAACACTATCCATTTGTCCTATTTTGGTATATAAATATTTCTATTTTGTTACAATGGCATGTATTGGTTTTTGGTTACTTGATGTTATATGTCATTGGTTGGTCTATGTAAAGGCTTAAATGTTAAACTCATTCTTTTTGTATATGGCCATCAGACATGACTCATTTCGTTGTGGGTTATGACCTACCAACCATGCGTGGTTATGTTAAAAATGTTTTAGTGATGTTAGAATTGGGAATATCATAAATAGACATTCGTAATGTGGCCAAAACATTTGGAAATGGTTAGGCCATAATTGGCAATGACTTATAACAATGAGCCAAGCCTAAATGTGCTTCAATGGGATGGAAATCCTTAACACAAAACAGGGAATATTTGAGTATGTATTTAACCGATGAGATGAGGTTGACATACAATGAATTCATTGATGATAGTCCTTGAGTATATTTGGGCCATGTTAAATGCAGTTGGGGTTCTTATATGTGGGGAAATGATGAGGATGACCATTGGCTTGAAATTATAGCCTAAAAAAGGTCCACACAGGTAGACACACGGGCGTGTGTCTTAGCCAAGTGTGATACATGGTCAGCCCCATGGGCGTGTGGTACGGTTGTGTGTCTCAACCTTAAATTTTTAAGTTAGAATGCAAGGTAGTAAACACACGGGAAGAGACACAACCGTGTGTCTCAACCGTGTGGAAGGCATAGCCTAGCATACGGGCGTGTGTCTTGGCCATGTGCCCCTAAATACATGCTGACGTCATAAACAGAATGTCCAGGTTTGTGGACACGAGCGATCACACGGGCATGTCTAGGCCATGTGAAAGACACGGGCCAGGGACACGAGCGTGTGCTCGGCCGTGTGAAAACCCCAGTAGGTTCAAAATAGAAAATAAATTCAAACGGTTGCATGTGGGTTAAGGACACGGGCGTGTGCTTTGTCTCCACACGGGCATGTGGGTCTTAACCTTGAAAATTTTCTTAGGTTTTTGGTCTAGTGTTGGACCCTTCCCAATGTAGTTTTGGGTCTCATAGGCCCATAATAGGGATACTAAGATGTTGTTTAACTAGTCTTAATTTGGAACGAAATTTTTTGAACTTGTATTTTTCCAAATAAGTGTCTGGTAATGCTTCGTACTTGGTCCCAGTCTCGAGTACGGGTATGGGGTGTTACACTTACACTGTCACACCACAAGCTGCCACCATGTCCAAGACAGGTCTTACACTAGCTTGTATATCGCGAGGCTGATGCATGTCCCAGACATGTCTTACACTGGCTTAAATATCTCAAGGCCGATGTATGTCCCGGACGTGTCTTACACTAGCTCTCATGCTGTGGCTGATGCATGTCCCATACATGTCTTGCACTAGCACACATATCACCCATTATCACGATACAAATACCCTAGTCTATTCCAAATGCTCAACGAAAGTCTTTACTATGTAAATTTCTCAACATGTATTCTCGCATTCAAAATCAAGACAATTTAGGCCATATCAACTCAATTACACATCATAAAGATATAGTTGTGTTATTAACATACAACTTACCTCGGATCACAAAATGTAGGCGACTAGTCGGTTTTAGTCTACTTGCTTGGCTTTCCCCCAGTCTAGGTTCGGATGTTGTATTTCTTGATCTAAAATAATAAAAATTCATCCATTTAATCAATAGATAATTTACTCAAGCAACAATTCCCATTTTGGCAAATTTGCCATTTTACCCCTAGACTTCCACAAAATGACCATTTTACCCCTAGGCCCGGAAATTGATTTTTATCGAGTTTCCTTATTATTCAAGCCTAATCGACCATTTATCTCACGTATAACAACCCTAAATTTCCAATATTTCACAATATTACTATCTATTTTACAAATTTTACAAAATTGTCCTTTTAGGGTTTTCATGAGACGTCCTAGCACAAAAATTGTTTATTTCACAACCATGATTCATTTTCTTCCAAAAAATTCAAGAAAACAACATGAACACTCTCATGGTGAAACCCTAGACTTTCAAGCATTTTGCAAAATAGTCCCCTCATTTGAAAGCTCATGCTATAAGGGTTCTAAAAATACAAAAATCATAAAGAAACACCATCAAAATCACTTACCTGAGAGGGTTACAAGTTGCTAAAATTCTCAAGCTTTCAAACCCCTACAATGGCTGAATTTTTGGTGGAGAAAAGATGGTGAAAAAGGATGATATCATCTTTCTTTTATTTTATTTATTTTTGGTCAAATAAGCCACCAAATTTTTACCTAACATTTGACTACCTTAATTCTTTGTCTCATAGACGGAAAAGCTATAATCTAAGGATATATTTTCCCTTTAAAGACCCCCAATTTATGATACATGGAAATTTAACCCCCTTAGCTATCACATTTAGGCTTTTTCACTTTATACTATTTAGTCCTTTTTCACAATTAAGTCCACAAACGCTAAAATTACTTTACCAAATTTTTCATGCACTAATATAAACATGCTATAACTCTAAAATAATAATAAAATAATTTCTCCAACTTCAGATTGGTGGTCTTGAAACCACTGTTCTGACTGAGCCCAAAATTAGGTTGTTACAATTCTCCCCCTTAGGGATTTTCATCCCCGAAAATCTTACCGGTGAACAAATTCGAGTATTGGTCTCTCATAGTCTCCTCGGGTTCCCATGTGGCTTCCTTGACTCCATTTCTATTCCACAAAACTTTCACGAGTGTTATACTTTTATTCCTCAATTGTTTGACCTCTCGAGCCAAAATCTTAACCAGCTCTTTGCCATAAGTCATGTCTGAGCTAATCTCAACCTCTGTTGGCGCGATCACATGTGAAGGATCCGATCTATATCGACGTAACATGGACACATGAAACACATCGTGAATCTTTTCTAATTCTGAGGGCAAGGCCAACTGATAGGCAATAGGCCGTACTCTCTCGGTAATCTCATAAGGTCCTATGAATTGAGGACTCAACTTGCCTTTTCTACCGAATCTGAGGACTTTCCTCCATGGAGATACCTTTAAAAACACTTTACCACCAACTTGAAACTCGATTTATTTTCATTTCAAATTCACGTAGGATTTCTGTCTATCTGATGCTGCTCTCAGGCAATCACGAATCACCTTAACCTTTTCTTCAGTCTCTTTGACTAAGTCGACCCCGTGAATCTGATTATCTTTAAGTTCCGTCCAATATAAGGGCATTCAACACTTACTCCCATACAAAGCCTCATAGGGTGCCATTTTCAAACTCGACTGATAACTATTGTTATAGGTGAATTCAACTAGTGGCAAATACTTTTCCCAGTAGCCTTGGAACTCGAGAACACAACATCGCGACATATCTTCTAAAGTCTAATTGACTCTCTCGGATTGACTGTCGGTTTGCGGGTGAAATGCTGTACTAAAATTCAGTTTCGTTCCCAACGCCTCTTGAAACTTTTTCCAAAACCACAAGGTAAACCTCAGATCTCTATCCAAAATGATCGAGAAAGGTACTCCATGAAGTCTCATGATCTCAAAAACGTATAGATGAGCCAATTTCTCAAGGAAAAAGTTAATACGCATCGGTATAAAATGTGCCAACTTAGTAAGTCTATCAACAACGACCCAAACTGAATCCATTTTTCTTGGTGTCAAAGACAACCTTGACACAAAATCCATGGTTACTCGGTCTCATTTCCACTCGAGAACCATCACAGGTTGAAGTAAACCCGAGGGTACTTGGTGTTCGGATTCACTTGTTGACAAACTAGACACTTAGAAACGAACTCAGAAATGTCTCTTTTCATCCCTAACCACCAGTACATTTTCTTCAAGTTGTTATACATTTTCACACTACCCGGATGGATAGACAAGCAACCACTATGCGCCTATAGTAAAATCTTATGAATAAGCTCATTACCCTTGGGTACATAAATCCTTGGGTACACTACGATGGTGGCCAACTCCAAATCATGCGTCAAATAATACTTCACATGTGGCTTTAGCTGTCTCAAGGCATATGCTATCACTTTTCCTTATTGCATGAGCACGCACCCCAATCCATTTAAGGAGGCGTCGCTATATACCACGAATTCTTTCCCCTATTTTGGTTTCATTAAAACTGGGGCTTTGGTCAACAAAGCCTTTAGTTTCTTGGAACTCTGTTGGCATTTCTCTATCCATTCAAACTTGACATCCTTTTGCAACAACCTTGTCATCAGAGTAGCTATCATAGAGAATCCATTAACAAATCTTCTGTAGTACCCAGCTAAACGCATAAAGCTTCGAACTTCTGTCACATTCCTAAGCGGTTTCCACTCAACAATAGTCGAGATCTTGCTTGAGTCAACTCTAATTTCATCTTCTGACACAATGTGTCCCAAGAATCCAACCTCTTTAAGCCAAAATTCACTCTTACTGAACTTGGCATATAACTACTTATCTCTCAAGGTTTGTAAAACTGTTCTCAGATGCTCCACATGTTAACTATCATCACATGAGTAAATCAGTATGTCGTCGATAAAAACCACCTCGAACTTATCTAAATATAGCCAAAAAATGCGGTTCATCAAATTTATAAACACCGCATGGGCATTTGTTAAACCGAAGGGCATAACAAGAAACTCATAGTGCCCATACCTCGTCCTAAACGCAGTTTTCAGCACATCTTGCTCTATAACCCTTAGTTGGTAGTAGTGAGACCTTAAGTCGATCTTAGAAAACATGGTGGCTCCCTTTAATTGATCAAACAAATCATCGATCCTTAGCAAGGGATACATGTTCTTCACAGTCACCTTGTTGAGCTGTCGGTACTCTATGCACAATCTCATTGATCCATCCTTTTTCTTCACAAATAGCACTAGAGCACCCCACGGAGAAAAACTCAGTCTCGCAAAACCCTTGTCAGTTAACTCTTGTAGTTGGACTTTCAACTCCTTTAACTCCGTAGGATCCATTCTATACGGAGCAATCGAGATGGGTGCCATACCGAAGACTAACTCAATTCCAAATTCAACTTCCCTCACGGGAGGTAATTCGCGTAATTCTTTCGGAAACACATTGGTAAACTCACAAACTACCGGTACCGATTCAATCTTCAACTCAGACGCTTGAGTATTTAGCACAAAAGTGAGATAAGCCTCATATCCTTTCCTCAAATATCTCATTGCCGACAAAGATGATATCACCACAGGCAAGTTATTCGTTCTACCCGGTTCAACCCGAAGAACATCCCCGCTTTCACACTTCAACTCAATAACTTTTCTCCCATAGTCTACTACAACACTATGAAAAGTCAACCAATCCATCCCAAGGATTACATCAAATTCATTAAATGGTAATAACATCAAGTTAGCCAGAAAATAATGACCTTTAATTATCAAAAGACAATTTCTACACACTTGGTCAACTAGCACATGTCTACCTAAATGGTTGGACACTTTTACCACAAATTCAGTGGACTCTACTAGCATGTTCATACGGGGCATCAATTCCATACAAATATAAGAGTGTGTAGACTCCGGGTCGATTAAAGCAACAATAGGTATATCATGGATAGAAAAAGTACCTATGATCACATCGGGAGACTCTGCCTCTTTACGGGCACGTATAGCATAAGTCCTTGCAGGCGCTTTGCCTTTGAACCTTACAGCGGCATCTCTAGGTGCACTTCTACTGCTATCTCCACTTCCCAGGTTCTTATGTGGTCTACCCTTTGAAGGAGCATTACCCGATCTCATGCTTTGATCCTTATCTTTCTCGACCATCTCGAGACAACAACGAATAAAATGGTCCAACGACCCACATTTAAAACATCCTCTATCATTTCCTCAGTATTCACCAAAATGACGTCTACCACACTGTGAATAGTCTGCTCTATTCGGGCGAGCACTACCAACACTCACAATATAAGTAGTTTGGGCTTTTGTTACCATGTACTGCTTATTCTTGCTCTTGTTCGAGAACCCTACTGACACGTTTGATTAAGTAGGAAACTTTCTCGATCTCTTAGATGAGGTCTACTGTAATTCCCCCATCTGTCCTTTCTTTGAGTCTCGGGACTCAATATCTACTTTTCTTGTAACAGCCCAAATTTGGATCTAGTTGGAACAGAGGTTTCGGGACCACAAAATTCGAGATATAAATAATTATTTTATGATTATTTTGAGGTCTATGATATGAATGCATAATTGTGTGAAAATTTCGTGAAGAAATTCTATGCATAGAGTGCTCAATTTGAAGTTAGGGACTAAATTGAATAAGTTGCAAAACTTGCATTCTAGAAGTTTCTATTATGAAATTGCTTTGAAATATTAATTAGGAGGTCTTAAATAGAAATTTTACCAATTTCTAAGTTATGGACAAAAATTGGACATGGATGGAATTTTTGAAAGTTTAGTAAGGAAGGGCATTTTGGTTATTTGGTAATTAAAAGAAATAAAAAGGGAAAATAAAGCCAAAATTGACTCATGTTTTTCATGGAGGCCGAAATTAGCATGAGGGAAGCCATGGCTAGGGTTTTCAAGCTTTCCAGTCTCAATAGTAAGTCCGTTCTAACCCCGTTTTTCAAGTTCTTTATGTTTTTAGAATCCTAGTAATTTGATTAAGCTTATTCTATCAATAATTTAAGCTAGGGTTCATATTTGGAAAAATACCCATAGGTTAAATGTGTTTATTTTGATGTTTTATGATAGAATATGAGATTTTAAATTATGTTAGACAACTTGTGCTACTCGGTTTTGAGTGAAAACGAGTAAAAAGGCTTAATCGGTAAAAATACCTAATAGTCATAAGTATATGTTAGAGTGAGAATTTGATGTTGCCATAGAAGGGAAAAGTGATCAGCATGTCATAAAACATAAGAATAAGGGATGAAGTTTAATTCCCGAGCCTAGGGGCAAAATTATAAATATGCAAAAGTTTAGGGGAAAAATTATAATTTTTCCAAAGTTTAAGTTAATGATTGTTTTGAATAGTACATTAATTAAATAAGTAAAATATGATGTTTTAGATCCCAGAAAATGAGATTTGAACCTAGAATGAGAGAAAAATCGAAAATTGGGAAAGTTGGTAAAATGATCGTTTTAATATCGAGGTAAGTTCATATGTATAATAAGCATTAATTTATGCATGTTTCAATGTAAAATTGATATATTTACTATGATTTCCAAGGTGTTGAAAGTATGTAAGTTGGTGTGATAATAATACAGCAATAATGCTGTAATTTATATTTGAAAGTTAAATTTAGTGAATTAATTGAATTATGTTAAATTAAATGTTTATGGTGCCCAGTTTATGAATTGATTTAAAAATATGTCTATGGTACGTGAAGTGCATTGAATTATCATACATAAATGTGATTTCTATAATTATGGATATTATAGGAAATTGTAAGTTCATATGATTTTAATAAGGCAATGTGTAATTTAATGTTATTGCCTTGATATTAAATGAGATGTAAGTTTATATGTAAGTAATACTTGTATTATGATATTTTATAATAATATTGGAAATATGTTTGTTGATAATTACTTGATTGGTGAAATTGTTGGAAAAGAGAGAGAAATCCCGGTTGAACCTTTGGAAAGATTGGATGATACAGATGGTATGTAGCTAGGTCACATGTATGGTGCAGAGTGCACATCATGTGTATAAGAGAGCTACAAGACATTATGATGTAGCTAGGTTGCATGGGTGATACTATGTGTACACCATGTAGACAAGAGAGATACGGGATATATGTAGCTAGGTCGCATACGTGGTTCCAGGTGAAGGACAGCATGTAGACAAGAGAGCTACGAGATAAACTAGCTAGGTCACATGGGTGGTACTAACTGTTCACCATGTGTACAAGAGAGCCGAACTATATGATGGGTGGAGCTATGTGCTGAAACCACCAAGTATCGAGGATTGATCCGAAGTGTTCAACGAGAGACTCTCTATGTATTGCTTTGTGAGTTTTGTGATGAATAAGTGCAGGAACTTGGTTATGTGAATGATGAGTACATTAAGTGACCGGGATGTGGTATGGTTATAAACAAGTAAGTTATACGTGAGGATGATTTTATGGTGACATTGTGATCATGGGCCTATACTTGTGATGTATGAAATGTGGTGAAAATGATTTGTGATATGTATGTTAAAATGAGGTTAATACAAAGAAAGTGTGAAAGAGTGAATTAGCAATAAAACTGTTTTGGACAGTAGCAGTGACGTGATTTTGAAAAATCACTAAAAATAGTAGAATTTAAATCAGAGACTGAATGAGATATCAAATTAAATCTTAATGAGTCTATTTTCATATAAAATAAACAGAGCAAGCAAAGGAGTTCTATATTTTAAGATATTTATGTTTTTGTGAGACTGGTTCAGAATGATTATGTGATCCCCTATTTTGACTTTGGAAAATCACAAAAATTTGGAGAAAATAATTATAGGCTAAAACTTATATTTTTAAAATCTTTAATGAGTTTATTTTCAATATAAATCAACAAGAACATTAACTGAGTTCTATACTGTGAGATAATTAATTTTTAGTGAAGAGAGGTCAGAACTGTCAGAAAGTGAAACAGGGAAAATTTTAATGAATAAACTGTACTAATTGGCTAAACCAAAAATTATGAAAATTTTATGGTAGAAAAATATGTGAGTCTAGTTTCAGGGGAAATTTACGGATCTTAATTTGGAGCTCTGTAGCTCGAATTATAAATAAGTAAGTGACTATGACTCATGTAGACAGTTTGATGTGAGCATTTATTAGTAAATTGTGAAATCGTACTTACAAGAATGCTATATACATTAAGGATGTGGAATGGAGAGGTGGAGGAGGAAAATAAATATATGTGAAATACATGGAAACTATGGTATATGAAATATTGATATAATGAAATAAATGATATGTGTTTATAAGAAAACAGAAAGAGAATGATATGTATCATGACAAGGTATATATATATGACTAGTCTCAATGTAATGCTTGTTGGGTATGGAGTTGAATTGAAATGTTTCAGGCAAACATGTTATTCTGCGCATCTGAATTGTGGTATTTTATAAAGATATGATCTAGCTTTAAATATGAATGCTTGATGATTAAGCTGAAGATATTTGGTAAGATGATAATCTTGGTATAAATATATAAGTGTGTAAGAGATTAAGGTTGACCAAAGCTTGGAAAATAGCCTAGGTATATTCCACACAGGCAGAGACACGACTATGTGTCTCAGCCGTGTATGGAACACGACTTTAGGACACGGGCGTGTGGAGCCTTAAAGCATGAAATTTTCAAGATTTTTGTAAGTTCTCGGTTTAGTCCCGAACCCTTTCCAAAGTATGTTTTGGGCTCCATAGACTCAAATAAGGGACTATGTGTAAGTGAATGAACGTTTTGAAATATGAATGAAATTTTATGGCCTGTATTTTAGTTTAATGTTTGCATGTTTGTCTGGTAACGCCTTGTACCTTATCTCGGCCTCGGGTATGGGTAAGGGGTGTTACATTTAGTGGTATCAGAGCAGGTTTAGTTGATTCTCGGACTAACATAGCAAGTGTGAGAGTTTAGTTATACATGCCATAAATATGTGATAGTGTGATGTCTCTCGACACTAATGAGGACCATTTTGTTTAAAATGAAGTATTCTCCAACCGAGCTACATCTGACCGTTTGATAGTAATATTGAAATATTCGAATAAAGTGTAGCTATGATGTGTTAAACTCGGAAATGTATGAATAAGAATTCGTGATATATGTATATGTGATAATATGTGAGATGAAAGTTTATATAGTGATATATTTATTTATATTTGTTTGGCCTTCATATGCTGTTGCATGCTTGACTAAATTGATTAGTAAACGTGATGACTAAAGTTATTCAAAATTCATAGAATGTATGAGTGAGTGCACTTGTTTGAAATGAGATAATCGGAAATTTTATGTAAGACAGATATGAATAATAAATTGTTTGAAGTGAATAGTGTAACACCCCGTACCCAAGACCGTTGCCGGAGTCGAACACGAGGTGCTAACAGACTTAATTCATTTATTTGCACAGTCCATTTTAAAATTTCCAGACAAGCTGGCTAACTGCGTCACTGTCACCTTAAAAATCATATCTCGAGTTCCAAAACTCGAAAACCAGTTCCATAAATTTTTCCTGAAACTAGACTCATATGTCCATCTACAAATTTTTTTCTAGAATTTTTTGTCGAGCCAATTTGTACAGTTTATTAATTAAAGTCTCCCCTGTTTCAGGGTTTGACTACTCTGACCTTCATGCATTACGACTTAGATATCTCCCTGTACAGGGCTTCAATACTTATTCCGTTTGTTTCTAAAGAAACTAGACTCGAATAGGAATCTGTACATATAGGGCATGACTTCTAATTATCTCTGGTTAATTTATAGTGAATTTCCAAATTCGGAACAGGGGATCCAGAAATCGCTCTGGCCCTGTTTCACGAAAACTTAAACATCTCATAAAATACGGCTCATATGATCATTTCGTTACTTTCATATGAAAATAAATTCATCAAGGTTCGATTACATAATTTATTCACTATTTAATTTCATTCCTACTATTTTTAGTGATTTTTCAAATCCACATCACTACTGCTGTCAGCATCTATTTTTAAGGTAAACTTTACCTATTTCATGATTTTCCATGGATCAACTAGAGTTTTGTCATACATAGCACCAAAATGATCGTGATTAACCATTCCAATGGCTAATCGTTACCAACATTTCCATACCACTCAATGAACAACATACAAAATGATTATAACCTATGGTCAAAACATATATAAGCCATTTTCGCATGGCTATCCAAATATATACATTACCGAAAGGTACATGACCAACAACAAAAGGGTAGTCCTATACATGCCATTTTTAGAGTTCAACTAAAAGAGTACCAAAAGGGCTTTGATAGTGTGGATGACTTCGACTTTGACACTCCCGAGTCCGATAGCTGACGAACCAAAATCTATAAAATAGAGAATCAAAGAAACGGAATAAGCATTTAATGCTTAGTAAGTTTTGAGTAATGAAATCATGCACAACTGAAGTATAGCATTCATATGGCTAAACGAATAGTTTCATATACACATATTCTCAAAATCATACCTACTTCACATTTCCAACCCTTATATTCATACATAAGGTATTAACTTGACTAAAGGCCGGAAGCTTGTTAATCGATTGAGCGAATACTATTTAAAAGGAATCAGTTATTCCAATGCATATACAAAACGTACCTCATCATTGGGATTTTACGAGCGTATTAATTGAAATTTTTACAGCAAGATCGCTCATTCCCAAACCAAGTACCTTCGGGATTTAGCCGGATATAGCTACTCGCTCAAATGCCTTCGGGACTTAGCCCGGTTATAGTAACTCGCACAAATGCCTTCGGGACCTAGCCCGGATATAGCAACTCGCACAAATGCCTTCGGGACTTAGCCCGGATATAGTAACTCGCACAAATGCCTTCGGGACTTAGCCCGGAATTAGTCACTAGCACAAATGCCTTCGGGACTTAGCCCGGTTATCATCCGGATATTCATGCACATATCAATAAATCATGACGCATCTATATTTCATTTTCATAATTAGAATTCAAACACAAGTCACTTATCAAGCATTACCATTTTCGGCTACCCGTCACAAGTATAAACTAGTCACCTCAATATATAATTCAAGTTGAATCATTATATCTCCGTTTATTTGTTATGCTATATGTCATGACTTAATCAAATCATAAACTAAGTTCCATTACTCAAAAACTTACCTCGGATGCTGTCGAACGACTTCAACGGCTATTCAATTACTTTTTCCTTCCCTTTATCGGATTTAGTTCCCCTTTGCTCTTGAGCTTAATTTAACAAATAAATTGATTTAATCATCTTGAACATCGAGAGAAATTCAAGGTACTTAGTCCATATATATATTGGACATTAGAGTCATATGCATGAAATCATGAATCAAATTCAACATATTAGCTAATATTCTCCTTTAGCCGATTATCTAAGTCAAGATAGAATCATCAATATGCTTACCTATAGCCGAATACATGCAACACCAATCTATGTATGCATTCATGTGGTCGAGTATACATATTCCAATATGATATCATTTCCATTTCGTTTAACACTTAACATTTACCACATATCAATTAACCCATTTCTTTACTCATGTGGCCGATTATACTTGGTCATGCATACACATGATTAAGTTATTTAACACCTAACTCACATAGTCATAGTGTACAAAATCTTAAGGTCCACATATGAATACCCCAAGTTCCCATGACTTAACCCCTAACCACATTTTTGCCGAGAATTCCTTGAATTTCTAATAGCATACACACATATAATCAATTTGGAGACTCTATTAACCCAACATACATCCGGCAATAGTCTATAGCTCTCTCGGCCACTCATTTCACAACTTAACAAAGCTTCAATTCGAAATCATTAGTGAGCATCAATTAACTTAAGCTACCTTTAAACTTTTATTTATCACCTCATGCCAAACCATCAAAATGAACTAATTATAATTACATAGGTACTACCAAAGCCGAAACCTATGCATACTATTATTCCTTATGCCCAAACCAAAGACCACATTCGGCACTTTCATCCACCATTCTACCAAGCATGTAATATTCAAACACAACCAAACTCACATTCGGCCCTAGTTCATAACAAGGTAGCCGATTCTTTCCCTTAGTATCTAATGCTCACCTATGATTCTTTTTATAGTTCAAACACTCATCTATCATCATTCACCTAACTTTAACATGAAACAACAAAACTCACCATTTCTCATCCAAATAACATGAACAACAACCATTTCTTGAACATTTTCTCATGACCGATTGCTCATGTTACCAACAAGATTCAAAATTTGAACATGGGCTAACTAAGGGACTTAGTAACTAGCTTAATACATTCAACAATTCCAAAAGCTACCATGAATTACATACCTTATTCAAGACTAGAAGGAGTGGCCGAATATTTTACTTCCCCTTCCCCCTTCTTCTTAGCATTTTCGACCAAGGATGTTAAAAGATGAACATTTTTTTTCTTTGTTTTCTTCCTTCAATTCACGGCAATGGGGGAGCAACCTAGCAAATTTTTTTTTGTTTCTCCTCCTACTAACCACTATTATTTTATTACCCATGTTCTTTATTTTATTATTCCTAACATAAAACACTAACATAAAATGTTTATAATACATTTTAACCCATAGCATGGCCGGCCACCATCCTAAGTTTTGGATAATTTGACATGCAAGGACAAACATTTTCTAACATGCATCAATAGGCCACTTTAACATTTGCCTAGCACATTTCTAAATTTTCTCACACAAGTCCAATTTAGAAAAATTCACTTACAATTAACAAAATTCAAACATGAAATTTTCACACATGCCTATATACATATAATAAGCATCAAATATAACGGTTAATTATTTTTATGACTCGGTTTTGTGGTCCCGAAACCACATTCCGACTAGGGTCAATTTAGGGCTGTCACAGATAGTATGATTATAATGACATATGTGTATAATGAAAAAAAATATGTTATATAGATATATGTCAGAATCGAGTTAGAGACTGTACGACCTCTCCCCATTACCGATGAGGTGTATATAACGGAAATTCATGAGAATCATGTTGACTAAGTTCCTAAGTGTGGAATCAAAGAGTTCAGTGATAAAATAATTATAGATATGACCAAAGATTGAGAATCATTGACAAGTGAAGGACAGAGTTAGAGAAATATCAGAGTTGACTGAGTTATCTTGGGATTCAAATTGATGACAGAGTGTTTCTGAAAGTATTGTCTTAAAAACAATTAGTTAGTAATGCTGGAAATTATGAGAAAGATACTAAACCTCACTCCGGTAAGATTTTTGAGGACGAAAATCTCTAAAGGGGGGAGAGTTGTAACAGCCCAAATCGGGTCTAGTTGGAGCAGAGGTTTCGGGACCACAAAATTCGAGATAGAAATAATTATTTTATGATTATTTTGAGGTCTATGATATGATTGCATGATTGTGTGAAAAATTTGTGAAGAAATTCTATGCATAAAGTGCTCAATTTGAAGTTAGGGACTAAATTGAATAAGTTGCAAAACTTGCATTCTAGAAGTTTCTAGTATGAAATTGCTTTGAAATATTAATTAGGAGGTCTTAAATAGAAAATTTACCAATAGAAAATTTATGGACAAAAATTGGACATGGATGGAATTTTTGAAAGTTTAGTAAGGAAGGGCATTTTGGTCATTTGGTAATTAAAAGAAATAAAAAGGGAAAATAAAGCCAAAATTGACTCATCTTTTTCATAGAGGCCGAAATTAGCATGGGAGAAGCCATGGCTAGGGTTTTCAAGCTTTCCAAGCTCAATAGTAAGTCCGTTCTAACCCCGTTTTTCAAGTTCTTTGCGTTTTTGGAATCCCGGTAATTTGATTAAGCTTATTCTAGCAATAATTTAAGCTAGGGTTCATATTTGGAAAAATAACCATAGGTGAAATATGTTTATTTTGATGTTTTATGATAGAATATAAGGTTTTAAATTATGTTAGGCAACTTGTACTACTCGGTTTTGAGTGAAAACGAGTAAAAGGGCTTAATCGGTAAAAATACCTAATAGTCATAAGTATATGTTAGAGTGAGAATTTGATGTTGCCATAGAAGGGAAACGTGATCAGCATGTCATAAAACATAAGAATAAGGGATGAAGTTTAATTCCCGAGCCTAGAGGCAAAAGCGTAAATATGCAAAAGTTTAGGGGAAAAATTGTAACTTTTCCAAAGTTTGAGTTAATGATTGTTTTGAATAGTACATTAATTAAATAAGTAAAATATGATGTTTTAGATCCCGAAAAATGAGATTTGAACCTAGAATGAAAGAAAAATCGAAAATTGGAAAAGTTGGTAAAATGGCCGTTTTAGTATCGAGGTAAGTTCATATGTATAATAAGCATTAATTTATGCATTTTTCAATGTAAAATTGATATATTTACTATGATTTCCGAGGTGTTGAAAGTATGTAAGTTGGTGTGATAATAATACAGCAATAATGCTATAATTTATATTTGAAAGTTAAATTTAGTGAATTAATTGAATTATGTTAAATTAAATGTTTATGGTGCCCAGTTTATGAATTGATTTAAAAATATGTCTATGGTACATGAAGTGCATTGAATTATCATACATAAATGTGATTTCTATGATTATGGATATTATAGGAAATTGTAAGTTCATATGATTTTTAATAAGGCAATGTGTAATTTAATGTTATTGCCTTGATATTAAATGAGATGTAAGTTTATATGTAAGTAATACTTGTATTATGATATTTTATAATAATATTGGAAACATGTTTGTTGATAATTACTTGATTGGTGAAATTGTTGGAAAAGAGAGAGAAATCCCGGTTGAACCTTCGGAAAGATTGGATGATACAGATGGTATGTAGCTAGGTCACATGTATGGTGCTGAGTGCACATCATCTGTACAAGAGAGCTACAAGACATTATGATGTAGCTAGGTTATATGGTTGATACTATGTGTACACCATGTAGACAAGAGAGCTACGGGATATATGTAGCTAGGTCGCATACGTGGTTCCAGGTGAAGGACAGCATGTAGACAAGAGAGCTACGAGATAAACTAGCTAGGTCACATGGGTGGTACTAACTGTTCACCATGTGTACAAGAGAGCCGAACTATATGATGGGTGGAGCTATGTGCTGAAACCACCAAGTATTGAGGATTGATCCGAAGTGTTCAACGGGAGACTCTCTATGTATTGCTTTGTGAGTTTTGTGATGAATAAGTGCAGGAACTTGGTTATGTGAATGATGAGTACATTAAGTGATCGGGATGTGGTAAGGTTATAAACAAGTAAGTTATACGTGAGGATGATTTTATGGTGACCTTGTGATCATGGGCCTATACTTGTGATGTATGAAATGTGGTGAAAATGATTTGTGATATGTATGTTAAAATGAGGTTAATGCAAAGAAAGTGTGAAAGAGTGAATTAGCAATAAAACTGTTTTGGACAGTAGCAGTAACGTGATTTTTAAAAATCACCAAAAATAGTATAAATTAAATCAGAGATTGAATGAGATATCAAATTAAATCTTAATAAATCTATTTTCATATAAAATAAACAGAGCAAGCAAAGGAGTTCTATATTTTGATATATTTATGTTTTTGTGAGACTGGTTCAGAATGATTATGTGATCCCCTGTTCTGACTTTGGAAAATCTCAAAAATTTGGAGAAAAATAATTAGAGGCTAAAACTTATATTTTTAAAATCTTTAATGAGTCTATTTTCAATATAAATCAACAAGAACATTATCTGAGTTCTGTACTGTGAGATAATTAATTTTTAGTGAAGAGAGATCATAACTGTCAGAAAGTGAAACAGGGGAAAATTTAATGAAAAACTGTACTAATTGGCTAAACCAAAAATTATGAAAATTTTATGGTGGTAAGATATTTGAGTCTAGTTTCAGGGGAAATTTACGTATCTTAATTTGGAGCTCTGTAGCTCGAATTATAAATAATTAAGTGACTATGACTCGTGTGGACAATTTGATGTGAGCATTTATTAGTAAATTGTGAAATCGTACTTACAAGAATGCTATATACATTAAGGATGTGGAATGGAGAGGAGGAGGAGAAAAATAAATATATGTGGAATACATGGAAACTATGGTATATGAAATATTGATATAATGAAATAAATGATATGTGTTTATAAGAAAACAGAAAGAGAATGATATGTATCATGACATGTATATATATATGACTAGTCTCAATGTAATGCTTGTTGGGTATTGAGTTGAATTGAAATGTTTCAGGCAAACATGTTATTCTACGCATCTGAATTGTGGTATTTTATAAAGATATGATCTAGCTTTAAATATGAAGGCTTGATGATTAAGCTGAAGATATTTGGTAAGATGATAATCTTGGTATAAATGTATAAGTGTGTAAGAGATTAAGGTTGACCAAAGCTTGGAAAATAGCCTAGGTAGATTCCACACAGGCAGAGACATGACCATGTGTCTCAGCCGTGTATGTAGCACAACTTTGGGACACGGGCGTGTGGAGCCTTAGAGCATGAAATTTTCAAGATTTTCGTAAGTTCTCGGTTTAGTCCCGAACCCTTTCTAAAGTTTGTTTTGGGCTCCGTAGACTCAAATAAGGGACTATGTGTAAGTGAATGAACGTTTTAAAATATGAATGAAATTTTATGGCCCGTATTTTAGTTTAATGTTTGTATGTTTGTCCGGTAACACCTCGTACCTTATCCCGGCCTCGGGTACGGGTAAGGGGTGTTACATTTCACTTCTCTTTGGCTAACTCTTCGGCCTTGCAAGCTCTTTCAACTAGTACCACAAACCCCCTCAACTCTAGGATACCAACTAATAAACGAATGTTTTCATTCAGACCATATTCAAACCTCTTACACATGATGGCTTTTATAGATACTCTTTCCCGCGCATATTTGCTGAGTCTCACGAACTCGCGTTCATATTCTGTCACTGTCATACAGCTTTGCTTTAGCTCTAAGAATTCTTTCCTTTTTTGGTCTATAAACCTCTGGCGAATGTACTTCTTCCTGAACTCTTCCTTGAAGAATTCCCAAGTTATCCTCTCTCTTGGTACAACGGACATGAGAGTATTCCACCATTGGTAGGCTGAGTCTCGTAGGAGTGACACTGTGCACTTCACGCACTCCTCAGACGTGCACGATAGCTCATCAAATACCCTAATGGTATTTTCTAACCAGAACTCTGCTCTTTCTGGGTCATCATCAATATTAGCCTGAAATTCTTCAACCTCTTACTTTCGTATTTTATCTACTAGGGGTTTCTCTCTCCTAACCAAATCCACTCCTTGCAGAGCTATAGGGGCATACTAATGAATTGGAGAAGGTGGGGAAGGTGAAGTGTTCAGATTCACACGAACAAACTCCGAGTACTAGGCATCCATCATGTGGAGGTAAGCCTCTCTAGCCCTTGTGCCCTGACTCATCGTCACGGGCCCACTATCAACTGGCACGGTCCTTTCAACGAGATTTGGCATATTACTTTCCACATCATTTGCCGTAGCTACGTCAGGATCCATTTACTTTATGAAAACATAATTTATAATCATCAAGAGTCGTCACACCATCATTATAAAACTATGGCATGTATAGCTAGACTCGGACTCATGCTAGATTAGTCTTAGAATCGAGTAAACCATAGCTCTGATACCACTAAATGTAACACCCCTTACCTAAGTCCGAGGCCGGGACTGGGAACGAGGCATTACCATACTTAATCACATGTAGACAATAGTTTCCAAGTCACCAAGACTTAATCAAATTTAAAGCTCTTTCGAACTATTTTTAAACTTCTTAATGTGGGCCTATGAAGCCTCGAACTTTCATTGGAAACCATTTGGAACCAACTCAGTTCCTTAAACTGACTAAATAAAAATAACTCTTGTAACAGGGTACATGCCGGTGTGGAAAGGCAACACGCCCGTGTGGTCATCACAACATGGCCATGTTGATGGCCCGTGTAACACACACACGGCCTAAGCATCTACGAACACGCCCATATCCCATACCCATGTGAATTAAATTCTAAATTCGAAACTACAGGGGTGTTCACACGGCCATGACACGACCGTGTCCTAGCCCGTGTCTAAAAACCTTAACATTCTATTTCTGGCGTCAGCATCCAATTTAAGGCACACGCCCATTGCCAGAGGCCGTGTCCTCCACACAGTTGAGACACACGGTCGTGTCTCTGCCCGTGTGTTTACTACTGTGCATACTGACTTGAAATTTTTACGTGTGACAGCCCAAAGTTGACCCTAGTCGGGAAGTGGTTTCGGGACCACTAAACCGAGTCACCGAAATGTTTGAATGTGATACTTATTGTGTAGAATATGTAATTATGAATGTGTGAAAATTTCAAGCTTCAATTGGGTTGATTTCATGTGAATTTAGTCAATAGGACTTATGTGAGAAAATTCTAAAATGTGATAGGTCAATGTGTGAGGACCTACTAGTGCATGTGGACAAAGGGGGGGACTTGCATGTCAAATTTCCCCCCCTAATGAGTAGTGGCCGGCCATGACAAGGAAGGATGGGCAAAACATGTCATGAAACATGTTTTGTTAGTGGAAGAATAAAATAAGGAGTATGGGTAATAAAGAAATGGAAAACAAAAGAAAAAAAAATGTGTGTGTGGTGTTTGTTCCCCCCATTGCCGTGAGCTCAAGAGAAGAAAGGAGAAAAGTTTGTGTTCATCCTTTCTCACCTCCATTTTAGCCTAAATTAGAAAGAAAAACAAAGAAAAAAATTTCTCATCCTTTGGTTCATCCTTGGCCAAAAATTTTAAGGAGGAAAGAAGAAGAAAGGTGAAGAGATTCGGCCATGCATGTAGCTAGGCCAAGGTATGTTTAATGATGTTCCATGAGATGCATGCATGTTTTAGTTGTTAGCTTGAGTTCTACCTAGCCCATGGTCTAAATCTTGCTATGTGATGGAAATGGCACTTGACCATGGATGCATCATTCTTGGTTGGTGTTTGATGTTGTGGTGATGAGGCATGAGGATAAGTTAAGATTCGGCCTAGGTGGAGGTTGTGTTAATGCCATTGCATGCAAATATGAAGCTTGTTAATGATGCATGTGATGATGGCTTGATGATTCTTGAACCTCCTTTTTAGCATTTTTGTGTGAGCACATATGTGCATTGGTTGCTAAAGGGAGAAGAATCGGCTAGCAAGATGTGTGCTAAGGCCGAATGTAACTTTGCATGTTGATGAGCAATGCATGTGTTAAATCGATGAAAAGGGGGAGGATGCTTTACTAGTGTGTATATGTGTGTATTAAGTGTTGAAATCGACCCCAAAAATGGACATGCATATTCGGCCAAGGGGAAAGAAATTAGCTAATATGTTGTGTTGATGCATGATTTTTGCATGTATGAGACTTTAATGTCTAATGTATAAATATGGGCTAAGTGCCTTGTGTTCATCTTTTGATGCCTAAAATGATGAAATCAATTTATTTGTTTGATTAAGCTCAAGAGCAAATGGGGAAATAAAACCGATAAAGGGAAGGAAAAAGTGGTTGAATAGCTAGCGGAATCGTTCGACAACACCCGAGGTAAGTTCTTGAGTAAGAGATCTTAAATTTCGATGTGATTAAATCATGCTCTATGTGTGGCTATTGAGCCGAATGTGCAAGGACAATATGTGCCTTGTGTTTGAGTTTCGTAAACGAAAATGAAATATGAATGTGCTATGAATTATTGTTAGATGTGCATGATTAATTGAATGCTGTCCGGGCTAAGTCCCGAAGGCTTTGTGCTAAGTGAATATATCCGGATTAAGATCCGAAGGCCTTTGTGCGAGATACTAAATCCGGGTTAAGTCCCGAAGGCATTCGTGCGAGTTATTAAATCCGGGTTAAGTCCCGAAGGCATTCGTGCGAGTTATTAAATCCGGGTTAAGTCCCGAAGGCATTCGTGCGAGTTGTTAAATCCGGGTTAAGTCCCGAAGGCATTCGTGCGAGTTGTTAAATCCGGGTTATGTCCCGAAGGCATTGTGTGAGTTACTAAAACCGGGCTATGTCCCGAAGGCATTTGAACGAGGAGCTATATCCGGTTAAATCCCGAAGGTACGTGATTTGGTAATGAATGAGCTTGCTGTAAAATTCCAGCGAATACTCGAAAAACATCCCAATATGGGGATATGTTACGTATGTGTTGAATTTAATCGAGCCCTTACAATAAATGTTCGCTCAGTTGATAAACGAGCTACCGGCCTTCGGCCAAGTTAGTTTATTGTGTATGTACATAAGGGTTATTAATGTTGTGAAGCAAGTTTGATATCGGTAAATTGCGTATTATGAAATATTCCGTTTAGCTAAATGTGTGCTATTCTTTGTGCATGCTGGAATTCCTTGCTCAAACTTACTAAGCATAAATTGCTTACTCGTTACATTGCTCCTCTGTTTTATAGATTTTTGGTTCTCCAGCTATCGGACTCGGGATCTTGAAGTCGAAGTCGCCCACACTATCAAAGGCTCTTTTGGGTACTATTTTGGTTGAATTTTGATATGGCATGTATAGGACTACCCATTGTTGTCTTTCGAGTACTTTATGAAATGTATAAGTGTACAGCCATGCGAAAATGGCTTGTAGAAGTGGAGTATGGCATTAGACCATTCGTATTTATGAATGTATAGATGGTTTCATGATGTAACTATGTTGGAATGGAAGTGTTGAGCAAATGATCAGCCACTAGAATGGCTAAGTATGATCATATGTGGGCTTATGTATGACAAGGCCCTAGTTGGTCCATGAAACCCCAAATTAGGTAAGGTTCACTTTGAAAACAGAAGCTGATAGCAGCAGTGGTGTGGATTGGAAAAATCACAAGAATTCGTAGGAGTGGAATTAAATAGTGAATAAATTATGTAATCGAACCTTGATGAATCTACTTTCATATGGAAGTAACGAAACAATTATAGGAACAGTACAGAAAGAGATATTCGGGTTCTTGTGTAACAGGGCCAGAACAGTTTCTGGATTCACTGTTCCGCCTTTGGAAATTCACTATAAATTGACCAGAGATAATTAGGGGTCATACCATATATGTATGGATTCCTCTCTGAGTCTAGTTTCCATAGAAACAAACGGCATCAGTATTGAAGCTCTGTGCAGAGAGATATCCCAGTCGTAATGGGAAAAGGTCAGTGTAGTCGACCCCTGTAACATGGGAGACTTTGACTAATAAACTGTACTAATTGGCCAGACCAAAAATTCTAGAAAAAAATCCATAGGTGGGGACATGAGTCTAGTTTCAGGGAAAAATCACAAAACTGATTTTTGAGTTGTGAAACTCAAGATATGATTTTTGAAGCGACTAGTACTCAGACTGGGCAGTGTCTGAAAAAATTTTTCAAAGTTTGTTAACATCTCGTGTCCGACTCCGGTGTCGGTCTCGGGTTCGGGGTGTTACATTTTATTGGTATCAGAGCTACGGTTTAGTCGATTCTAGGACTACCGTAATGTTTTGGGTCTAGCTATACATGCAATTTTATGTGATTACTTGATAGTGTGGTGATTTCCGACAATTGTAAATGTGTTTATTTATAGTAATGGATCCCGATCGTGACCGAGAGGTAGCTGATGATCTTGAGAGTGTAGCGCCTGCTCCCGTACAAGGGACAGTGCTGGCAAACTCTCAACCTAATGCTAGTAATCAGAATGATGAAGCTAGACAAGCATTCTATAGCGTGATGAATGATTGGTTTAACCAATACATTCGAACTAATATGGCTGTTCCACAACCTCCATTCCCGAACAAATACTACCCCCGCACCTACAATACCGCCGGTAACGGACCAAATAAGGTCACATAAGCCCCAGTTGACAGAATCCGAAAACATGGGGCTACTGAATTTAAGGCTATGGATAGCGATGATGCCGAGCAAGCTGAATTTTGGCTGGACAACACTATCCGGGTACTCGATGAGCTATCTTGTACACCCGATGAATGCCTAAAGTGTGCTATCTCCTTGCTACGTGATTCTGCCTACTATTGGTGGAGTACTCTGACTTCTATTGTGCCCCGAGAGCAAGTAACTTGGGAGTTTTTCCAAACTGAGTTTCGGAAAAAGTATATCAGTCAGAGATTTGTTGATCAAAAACGGAAGGAATTTCTTGAGCTTAAGCAAGGCTCCATGTGGGTTACTGATTACGAGCGAAAATTTGTTAGACTTAGCAAATACGCTCGGGAATGTGTTTCGTCCGAAGCTGTTATGTGTAAACGCTTCGAGGATGGGCTGAATGAAGATATAAAAATGTTCGTTGGCGTTCTTGAAATACAAGAGTTCGTGGTACTTGTTGAACGAGCTTGTAAAGCCGAAGAGCTTAGAAAAGAAAAGCAAAGAGTTGATGAGGGAATTGGAGAGTTTCGTAAAACATCCTCGGGGAGGTCTCTTCAACAGACATCAAGAGATTTCGAGATGATGCAGGCCAGTTTAGAGGCACTTCGGGCCTTTTTGGACGAGATCGTGATCGACCCCTGTGGGTACACGAGGCACTTCGGTCGCCGTGTTGGGAATGAACGTCGAGACAGGACGAAATGCCGATATTGCGGTAAATGGCATTCGGGGAGTTGTAGATTTCCTGACCGCTCCTGTTACAAATGCGGATCAGTGGACCACTTCATTAAAGATTGCCCGAGGTTGTCGGGACAGAATACAAATCAGAGTGGGAGACCGGGTGCTACCACTGCTCGAGGTAGACCATCTGGAAATATGGGCAATGCTGGTGGTGGTCAGAGAGGATCTAGAGATGATATAACCAGATCCGAAGCCCGTGCGCCTGCTAGAGCTTATGCTATACGTGCCCGCGATGATGCTTCTTCGCCTGATGTTATTACCGGTACATTCACCCTCTTTGATACTAATGTAATTGCTTTGATTGACCCCGGTTCTACCCATTCTTACATATGTGAAACCTTAGCATCCAGTAAGACTTTATCTATTGAGTCTACTGAGTTTGTAATTCGGGTGTCAAATCCCTTGGGTCGTTACGTGCTTGTCGACAAAGTGTGTAAGAAATGTCCCCTGGAAAATTCGAGGTTCCTATTTTCCAGCGGACTTGACGCTTTTGCCGTTTGATGAATTTGATGTTATCCTTGGGTTGGATTGGTTGACTGCGCATGATGCGATTGTGAATTGCAAGAGCAAGACTATTGATTTGAGGTGCGCAAATAACGAAGTAGTCCGAATTGAGTCTGAGGACTTGGAGGGGATGCCAGCTGTAATATCAGCAATGTTGGCACAGAAATATGTAAGAAAAGGGTGCGAAGCATACCTTGCATATGTGCTTGATGACAAAGAATTAGAAAAGAAACCCGAATCTGTGCCGGTGGTTTGTGAATACCCGGATGTTTTTCCGGAAGAATTACCGGGTTTACCACATGTTCGGGAGGTAGAGTTTGGTATTGAGCTTGTACCTGGGACTACGCCGATTTCGATAGCTCCGTATCGTATGGCACCAACCGAGTTAAAGGAGTTGAAAGCTCAGTTGCAAGAACTGACGGAGAGAGGTTTCGCTCGACCAAGTTTCTCACCTTGGGGTGCACCAGTATTGTTCGTGAAAAAGAAGGACGGAACCATGAGGTTGTGCATTGACTATCGTCAGCTGAATAAAGTGACGATAAAGAACAAATATCCGTTGCCGCGCATCGATGATTTGTTCGACCAACTGAAGGGAGCCTCAGTGTTCTCAAAATAGATTTGAGATCGGGCTATTATCAGTTGCGAATTCGAGATCCAGATATTCCCAAAACTGCCTTCAGAACGAGATATGGTCACTACGAATTCTTAGTGATGCCGTTTGGGCTCACTAATGCCCCTGCGGTATTTATGGATTTGATGAATCGGATCTTCAGACCGTATTCGGATCAGTTCGTAGTTGTGTTCATTGATGACATTTTGGTCTATTCAAGAGATGAGACCGAACATGCTGAGCATCTGAGGCTAGTGCTGCAAATTTTGCGGGATAAGCAGTTATATGCTAAGTTCAGTAAGTGTGAGTTCTGGTTAAGAGAGGTTAGCTTCTTGGGTCATGTGGTATCCGCGTCGGGTATTCGAGTTGACCCGAACAAAATTTCAGCCATACTTGACTGGAAACCTCCGAGAAATATTACTGAAGTTCGGAGCTTTTACCGACGATTTGTGAAAGGTTTCTCGATGATAGCCACACCAATGACGAAGCTACTTCAAAGGATGTAAGTTCGAGTGGACGGAGAAATGTCAGAAAAGTTTCAACCAACTGAAAACTCATTTGACTGAAGCTCCAATTTTGGTGCAACCCGAATCAGGTAAAGAGTTTGTCATTTATAGTGACGCATCCCTACTTGGGTTGGGTCGCGTATTGATGCAAGAAGGTCGAGTCGTGGCCTATGCGTCGAGACAATTGAAGCCACACGAGAGGAATTATCCGACCCATGATCTCGAACTAGCTGCCATCGTGTTTGCTTTAAAAATATGGCGACATTATCTGTTTGGTGAGAAGTGCCATGTATTTTCGGATCACAAAAGTCTCAAATATTTGATGACTCAACTAGACTTGAATCTGCGACAAAGACGTTGGCTTGAGTTGTTGAAAGATTATGAGCTTGTCATTGATTACCACCCGGGAAAGACTAACGTGGTTGCGGACGCCTTAAGCCGGAAGTCATTGTTTGCTTTACGAGCGATGAACGTGCATTTGTCTGTTTTACCAGACAGTGTGTTAGTAGCTGAATTAAAAGCTAAACCATTATTGACTCACCAAATTCGTGAAGCTTAGAAAGTCGATGATGAATTGGTTGCAAAACGGTCTAAGTGTTTTCCGAACGAGGAATCGGAGTTTCAAATTGATGATGATGATTGTTTGAGGTTCAGAAATCATTTGTGTGTTCCAAGGAATTCGGAACTCATTTCGATGATTCTGAATGAAGCCCATTGTAGCCGAATGTCAATTCACCCGGGGAGTACGAAAATGTACAACGATTTGAAACGTCAATTTTGGTGGCATGGTATGAAACGGGACATCTCTGACTTTGTTTCGAGATGTTTAATATGTCAACAAGTGAACGCGGAACATCAAGTGTCTTCAGGATTACTCCAGCCGATCATGATACCCGAGTGGAAATGGGATCGAGTCACAATGGACTTTGTGTCCGGACTGCCTTTGTCAGCAAGTAAGAAGGATGCGATATGGGTTATTGTTGATAGACTGACTAAGTCGGCTCATTTCATCCCCGTACGTACGGATTTTTCATTGGATAAACTAGCTGAATTGTACGTTTATCAAATTGTGAGATTACACGGGGTACCTGTTTCTATCGTGTCGGATAGAGATCCGAGATTCACCTCACGATTTTGGAAGAAATTGCAAGAAGCTCTGGGTACCAAGTTGCATTTTAGCACTGCTTTTCACCCCCAAACCGATGGTCAATCCGAGCGGATAATTCAGATACTTGAGGATATGTTGAGATGTTGCATCCTCGAGTTCAGTAGTTCATGGGAACGGTATTTACCTTTGATTGAATTCGCTTACAACAATAGTTTTCAATCAAGTATTAAGATGGCACCTTATGAGGCTTTGTACGGTCGTAAATGCCGTACACCATTGTTTTGGACCGAGCTCGGTGAAAGCAAAATTTTCGGAGTTGATTTGATTAGAGATGCTGAACAGAAAGTAAAGGTAATCCGTGAAAGTCTGAAGGTATCCACGGATCGTCAGAAATCGTACGCAGATTTGAAACGAAAAGACATCGAGTATCAGGTGGGAGACAAAGTGTTCCTTAAGGTTTCACCTTGGAAAAGATACTCAGGTTCGCCGTAAGGGCAAGTTGAGCCCAAGATTCATTGGGCCGTACGAAATCTCTGAACGAGTTGGTCCGGTTGCGTATAGATTGATTTTGCCCCCGGAGCTTGAAAAGATTCATGATGTCTTTCATGTTTCGATGCTTCGACGCTATCGATCTGATCCATCGCATATAATTAGCCCATCAGAGGTTGAAATTCAAGTCGACATGAGCTATGAAGAAGAACCGATGCGTATCCTAGCTAGTGAAGTGAAGGAGTTGTGAAACAAAAGAGTTCCGCTAGTAAAGGTGTTATGGCTCAAACTCGGGATCGAGGAAGCTACTTGGGAGACCGAGAGCTCGATGAAAGAACGATACCCAAACCTATTTACCGGTAAGATTTTCGGGGACGAAAATTTCTTAAGTGGGGGAGAGTTGTGACAGCCCAAAGTTGACCCTAGTCGGGAAGTGGTTTCGGGACCACTAAACCGAGTCACCGAAATGTTTGAATGTGATACTTATTGTGTAGAATATGTAATTATGAATGTGTGAAAATTTCAAGCTTCAATTGGGTTGATTTCATGTGAATTTAGTCAATAGGACTTATGTGAGAAAATTCTAAAATGTGATAGGTCAATGTGTGAGGACCTACTAGTGCATGTGGACAAAGGGGGGACTTGCATGTCAATTTCCCCCCCTAATGAGTAGTGGCCGGCCATGACAAGGAAGGATGGGCAAAACATGTCATGAAACATGTTTTGTTAGTGGAAGAATAAAATAAGGAGTATGGGTAATAAAGAAATGGAAAACAAAAGAAAAAAAATGTGTGTGTGGTGTTTGTTCCCCCCATTGCCGTGAGCTCAAGAGAAGAAAGGAGAAAGTTTGTGTTCATCCTTTCTCACCTCCATTTAGCCTAAATTAGAAAGAAAAACAAAGAAAAAAATTTCTCATCCTTTGGTTCATCCTTGGCCAAAAATTTTAAGGAGGAAAGAAGAAGAAAGGTGAAGAGATTCGGCCATGCATGTAGCTAGGCAAGGTATGTTTAATGATGTTCCATGAGATGCATGCATGTTTTAGTTGTTAGCTTGAGTTCTACCTAGCCCATGGTCTAAATCTTGCTATGTGATGGAAATGGCACTTGACCATGGATGCATCATTCTTGGTTGGTGTTTGATGTTGTGGTGATGAGGCATGAGGATAAGTTAAGATTCGGCCTAGGTGGAGGTTGTGTTAATGCCATTGCATGCAAAATATGAAGCTTGTTAATGATGCATGTGATGATGGCTTGATGATTCTTGAACCTCCTTTTTAGCATTTTTGTGTGAGCACATATGTGCATTGGTTGCTAAAGGGAGAAGAATCGGCTAGCAAGATGTGTGCTAAGGCCGAATGTAACTTTGCATGTTGATGAGCAATGCATGTGTTAAATCGATGAAAAGGGGAGGATGCTTTACTAGTGTGTATATGTGTGTATTAAGTGTTGAAATCGACCCCAAAAATGGACATGCATATTCGGCCAAGGGGAAAGAAATTAGCTAATATGTTGTGTTGATGCATGATTTTTGCATGTATGAGACTTTAATGTCTAATGTATAAATATGGGCTAAGTGCCTTGTGTTCATCTTTTGATGCCTAAAATGATGAAATCAATTTATTTGTTTGATTAAGCTCAAGAGCAAATGGGGAAATAAAACCGATAAAGGGAAGGAAAAAGTGGTTGAATAGCTAGCGGAATCGTTCGACAACACCCGAGGTAAGTTCTTGAGTAAGAGATCTTAAATTTCGATGTGATTAAATCATGCTCTATGTGTGGCTATTGAGCCGAATGTGCAAGGACAATATGTGCCTTGTGTTTGAGTTTCGTAAACGAAATGAATATGAATGTGCTATGAATTATTGTTAGATGTGCATGATTAATTGAATGCTGTCCGGGCTAAGTCCCGAAGGCTTTGTGCTAAGTGAATATATCCGGATTAAGATCCGAAGGCCTTTGTGCGAGATACTAAATCCGGGTTAAGTCCGAAGGCATTCGTGCGAGTTATTAAATCCGGGTTAAGTCCCGAAGGCATTCGTGCGAGTTATTAAATCCGGGTTAAGTCCCGAAGGCATTCGTGCGAGTTGTTAAATCCGGGTTAAGTCCCGAAGGCATTCGTGCGAGTTGTTAAATCCGGGTTATGTCCCGAAGGCATTGTGTGAGTTACTAAAACCGGGCTATGTCCGAAGGCATTTGAACGAGGAGCTATATCCGGTTAATCCGAAGGTACGTGATTTGGTAATGAATGAGCTTGCTGTAAAATTCCAGCGAATACTCGAAAACATCCCAATATGGGGATATGTTACGTATGTGTTGAATTTAATCGAGCCCTTACAATAAATGTTCGCTCAGTTGATAAACGAGCTACCGGCCTTCGGCCAAGTTAGTTTATTGTGTATGTACATAAGGGTTATTAATGTTGTGAAGCAAGTTTGATATCGGTAAATTGCGTATTATGAAATATTCCGTTTAGCTAAATGTGTGCTATTCTTTGTGCATGCTGGAATTCCTTGCTCAACTTACTAAGCATAATTGCTTACTCGTTACATTGCTCCTCTGTTTTATAGATTTTTGGTTCTCCAGCTATCGGACTCGGGATCTTGAAGTCGAAGTCGCCCACACTATCAAGGCTCTTTGGGTACTATTTTGGTTGAATTTTGATATGGCATGTATAGGACTACCCATTGTTGTCTTTCGAGTACTTTATGAATGTATAAGTGTACAGCCATGCGAAAATGGCTTGTAGAAGTGGAGTATGGCATTAGACCATTCGTATTTATGAATGTATAGATGGTTTCATGATGTAACTATGTTGGAATGGAAGTGTTGAGCAAATGATCAGCCACTAGAATGGCTAAGTATGATCATATGTGGGCTTATGTATGACAAGGCCCTAGTTGGTCCATGAAACCCCAAATTAGGTAAGGTTCACTTTGAAAACAGAAGCTGATAGCAGCAGTGGTGTGGATTGGAAAATCACAAGAATTCGTAGGAGTGGAATTAAATAGTGAATAAATTATGTAATCGAACCTTGATGAATCTACTTTCATATGGAAGTAACGAAACAATTATAGGAACAGTACAGAAAGAGATATTCGGGTTCTTGTGTAACAGGGCCAGAACAGTTTCTGGATTCACTGTTCCGCCTTTGGAAATTCACTATAAATTGACCAGAGATAATTAGGGGTCATACCATATATGTATGGATTCCTCTCTGAGTCTAGTTTCCATAGAAACAACGGCATCAGTATTGAAGCTCTGTGCAGAGAGATATCCCAGTCGTAATGGGAAAAGGTCAGTGTAGTCGACCCCTGTAACATGGGAGACTTTGACTAATAACTGTACTAATTGGCCGACCAAAAATTCTAGAAAAAATCCATAGGTGGGGACATGAGTCTAGTTTCAGGGAAAATCACAAACTGATTTTGAGTTGTGAAACTCAAGATATGATTTTTGAAGCGACTAGTACTCAGACTGGGCAGTGTCTGAAAATTTTTCAAGTTTGTTAACATCTCGTGTCCGACTCCGTGTCGGTCTCGGGTTCGGGGTTACTTACGTGTAAGGACAAATCAGACAACACGCCATGGGGTGGCGTGTGTCACACGGCCTAGGCATGCCGGTGTGTTACCGTGTGGACATATAGGGCTATCTACCAAGCCTTTGCCCCAAATAACATAAAAACCATAGCTAGTCTATATGCAATTATGTATTCACCATAACAATTTCTCATTCATGAAGACTACTTTGATTCATTAATAATTTTCAATATTAGCCATTTTTCATGGCCTTGTACAATGAGTCAATATTAAGCAAGCCACATATTAGCCCAAATATGTGACACTAAACAAACAAGGTCCTATACATGCCATTATCAACAATAATAGATCTAACTTTACCAGTACTTTGGATGATAGTGTGACTGGCTTCTCTGACGTAGGCAAGGGTCCTCGAGCTTTTTGGCGACTCTATAAGAAATGGAAGGAAATAGGGTAAGCATAAGCTTAGTAAGTTTCATGAATAACATCGACTAATCATTATAAACAATTGCTCATACCTTTCATAGCTTATTCATGAATACTATAAATAACGAAAGTACGACTTACTCATCGTCATCCATTACATTTCATTAGGTACTTGTACCACTCATACATGATCATAACATTTCTCATCTCGATATAAGTCATAATCTTTCGTTGAACCATTTGGAATTCTACTGGATACTCAATAGCCCTAACATGGGTTAAGATGCCGACGTCATGTCCCAGACATGGACTTACTAGCTTTCATATGTGAGGCCGATGTCATGTCCCAAACAGGTCTTCACTGGCTCTCATCTATCGGTGTCAATACCATGTCTTGACAGGTCTTACACTATCACACCATAGCTGACACCATCTCTCAAACAGGTCTTACACTAGCTTGTATATCACGGGCCGATGCATGTCCTAGACATGTCTTACACTAGCTCTCGTCTCATGCTGATGCATGTCTCAGACATGTCTTACACTGGCTTAAATATCTCGACGCCGATGCATGTCCCAAGATGTCTTACACTGGCTCTCATGATGTGGCTGATGCATGTCCCAGACATGTGTTACGCTGGCTTCTGCTGTGGCTGATGCATGTCCCATACATGTCATACACTAGACACATTCACCTATTATCCGGTACAATATCCAGTCTATTCCAAATGTTCAACGAAAGTCTTTACTATATAAATTTCTCAACATGTATTCTCGTATTCAAATCAAGACATTTAGGCGATATCAACTCAATTACACATCATAAGATATAGTTGTATTATTAACATACAACTTACCTCTGATCACAATGTATGCGACTAGTCGATTTATCTACTTGCTTAGCTTTCCCCCGGTCTAGTTCGGATGTTGTATTTCTTGATCTAAATAATAAAATTCATCCATTTAATCACTAGATAATTTACTCAAGCAACATTCACATTTTTGGCAAATTTACCATTTTGCCCCTAGACTTTCACAAATGACCATTTTACCCTAGGCCCGAAAATTATTTTTATCGAGTTTCCTTATTAGTCAGCCTAATCAACCATTTTTCTCTCTTATGACACCCCAATTTCCAATATTTCACATATTACTATCTATTTTACAAACTTTACAAAATGGTCCTATTAGGGGTTTTTATGAGAGGTCCTAGCACAAAAATTGTTTATTTCACATCTATGATTCATTTTCTTCCATAAATTCCAGAAAACAACATGAACACTCTCATGGTGAACCCTAGACTTTCAACCATTTTGCAAAATAGTCCCCTCATTTGAAGCTCATGCTATAAGGGTTCTAAAATACAAAAATCATCAAGAAACACCATCAAATACTTACTGAGAGGGTGACAGTTGCTAAATTTTCAGCATTCAAACCCCTACATGGATGAATTTTTGGTGGAGAAGAGATGGTGAAAGGGATGATTTCATCTTTCTTTTATTTTATTTCTTTTTGGTCAAATAAGCCACCAATTTTTACTTAACATTTGACTACCTTATTCTTTGTCTCATGGCCGACCAAACTATAATCTAAGGGTCTATTTTCCCTTTAATACCCCCAATTTATGATACATGGCAATTTATTCCCTTAGCTATTACATTAAGACTTTTGCACTTTATGCGATTTAGTCTTTTCACAATTAGCCCACAAACGCTAAATTACTTCACCAATTTTTCATGCACTAATATAAACATGCTATAATCTAAATAATATAAATAATTTCTCTGACTTCGGATTGGTGGTCTTGAACCACCGTTTCGACTGAGCCAAATTGGGCTGTTACACTTCCTTTGTCTTCAATTGGATCTTTCCTTTCTTATTTTTTTTCTTCATTTCCATATCAAACATATAACATTTCATGTCAAATAAATCAAATAAAATTCCTATGCTATTTTATGAATTACATGGATTTCATAATATTTCATTCCTTACTTGTTCGTAAGAATAAATTTCTATTCTTATTTTCTTCTCTTCTAAGATCACTATTGTGCTTCTTCTCTGAATCTAGGGTATTAATAGTCTTCTCTATTGAATTTACTAAGGAAGCATCAAAGAAATTTTAAGGAATTGACCTTGAAGAACTTAGAATGGTGGAATGACCTAGTGTATAAAGCAAAGTTGGATGGATAGGTTTTGGGAGTGACAGTTTTGCTTCTTTGAT
Source organism: Gossypium hirsutum (assembly GCF_007990345.1). NCBI lineage: Eukaryota > Viridiplantae > Streptophyta > Magnoliopsida > Malvales > Malvaceae > Gossypium > Gossypium hirsutum. Next base: position 32,471,640 of record NC_053432.1, read on the forward strand.
GGAGATGATGCTTTTCATCTTTTCTTCTTTTCTAATTTCTACCAATATTATTAATTATTATATAATGTTTTTCTAATTGGTCTACCAATCTTATTTCAACAACTTTCACCCTTAATATGTTTTTCATAATTTTCTAATTTAGTATTTTATTTACCCTTTAACTTTGTCTACAATGCATTGCATGATTCATGCTTTATTTTGGTCATTTTCACTTCTAGCCATTTCTCATTTCTCCATTTTGATGTATTTTTTTTCTAACATTTAATTTTTCTACTTTTCTACAACATTTTTTTTACTATTCTACATTTAGTCATATCTCAATTTATTTTCCTCATCTAAAAGCGTTTCTAATTTTTTCGGTCTAACACTTTCTATATTAGCACTAAAATTTCTACTTAGTTTATTTCTTACGGCTCTAATTTCTTATCGGCTCTAAACATTCTATATTACCTAACCAGACTGACCTATACACACTTCAAGGCATAACGCGGTGTTATGAGTCCTAGGCTTTAAACTCTATACTTCTATCCCTTGAATTTACATTAACAATGGTAGCTCTAGTTTTACTAGTGTTTCTTGGCCCAGGCTCATGATGGGCTTCTCCTGTGCTCCATGAATTGAGTCATTCAATGAGTCATTTAATCAATAGGCCTCCATGGGATTTCTATGTGCATCATCTGGCATGGATTTTGTCCGCGACCCATGACACTAGGTGTAACTATCATATGTAATAGTTATATATTTATTAATAATAACTAGTTCTATGAACTTTTCAATTGACTATATTCATAGTTTTTTTTTCCTTATAAAAACAATTTGGAGAATTCTATATTATTAATCAAAAAAGTCTTAAATATAACTAATCAAATACCTAATTAATGATAATTTAAAAGTTATTAGCTAAATATTTTAATTTTTTTAACTTTATATAATTTAGAATATCATCCGAAAAATATTTAGACATGGTTGTCCAGATACAATGAATATGAAAATTTATGTTTAGTTCATTATGGACTTCACTTTTAATGATTTCTATATTTTTTTTTTTTTTTTGAATTTGAATCTTATTTAATATTTTTTATAATTTTATAATGATTTATAAATTTATAATATTTTAGTATCTTTTTAATTTAAATTTTAATTTAGAATGAACCTGACAACAATTTATCTAAGTTTATTCTAGCTAAAATTTTAACATTTTTTTTTTTATTTTTAGTTTGAAATACCTGAACAATTTGAACCGCTGTCTACTTTTAGCCTCGCAACATACATTTTTTATTGAGTTTGTATTGGATTTGATTTTTTTTTTTTTTTTTTTTTTTTTTAGATTTTAATTTTTTTTTTTTTTTTTTTTATTATTTGAAAATAAAATTTTATTTATTTAACATTTTTTCGATTCTAAAAAAATAAAAATTAAAAATAAAAGTATTTTTTAAAACAAAAAGGTACCGAAAACTAAGCAATATTAATGATACACAAGTGGAAAGAGCCCGAAGGCTCGCTCAAAAGTGGAAAGGTTTGTATAAAAATATAGGGCCCAAAAAATAGGCTTGGGAAAAAAAATCGGGCCTCGAGTAAGGCTTTTTTGGCTTGGGCCCGACCCAAATAAGCAAAAAAAATTGTGCTTTCCTTGTTTTTTTTACTTTTTTTTTTTTTTTTTTTTATTTTTTTTTTTTCATTTATGTTTCTCTTATTTATATTATTTGCCATCTTTTTATATTATTTTTTAATATTTTTAAATATTCTTGTTATTAAACTTTTAATATAAATTAAAAATATTTCCTTTGTTTGAAAGATTTATTT